>NC_072737.1:47726179-47922714 GCF_026930045.1 Uloborus diversus
CATCTGCCGAGAACCTACCATGAATAATTCATTTCAATAGTGCTGGAGGATTACGATATCACGTTCTGTTAGCTCTTGATCCCGTTTTTTCGAAGTTCTGGAAATGGATGAAGTGCTTGTTTGAATTTTGACAGTTAAATTTCGCAAGATGGATACGTCCCATTTTACATATAATATTCACTAGCACAAACCCTAGATTTGAATTTATTTGATTTATTGTAGCCATTTTACTGTTATATATATTTTTATTTTATATGTAAGGCAGTAAAGAAGTATGAGTGTGCATAGACGCATATGAGCAGTTATATGATTGTGCGCTAAATAATTGCACATTTTTATCAAAGACGTGAACGAGAAACAAAGGAATCCAACTAAACTAAACGCTCTTTTTTCTTAAAATAAGAAACAAACAGGCGCCTTTGTCTTACGAGATAAAAAATAAAAATTAAATCAACAAACTTAGGGGAACGGCATAGCACAGTGTAATACGATTTTGTCCGTCCAAGTGCTGACATATTTTCACGTTAACAGTTTATGTTCTGTATTTTAAATATTGAATTAAAGGATTTAATATTCAGCACAAAGAGCAAAGTTTGCTCTTGGAACTGATTTGAAAACCACGTGTTCGTGTTGAACGTTTTTTGTAGCACTTAGCCGCTTAGCAGCGCCGTAGCTAAGCATTTATAGGAAGGGCAGGTTTCTCCAAAAGAGGTTTCATGGGAGTGAATTTCACTCATTACATTTTAGGTCCATGGTTATCGCATAAGTTTCGAATTTCGAGTCACTAAAACCTCAGTTATAAGCCATCTTTGATGTCGTTATGGGTAGTGATTTTGTTCAAAATTTCCCCTACCAAATATGGGACACTACCCCATGATGCCACCTAGCACCGTTGTCTTACCTAATGATATTCGCATATGCATAGACAGTCTATTGAGATAATTTGTTCACATGTGTTATTCATCTTTCTGGCATGAAAATCGTTTAATGTACATGAATTATACATTGGTCGATTAAAAACACGCTTCAAAAGCATATTTATGTGTTATTTAAACTAATATGAAGCCTAGCTTTAATGAATATAAATTGCAATTATAGAACTAAATTCTGCATTCATTTTTGAGTTCGTTTCTGGTAAACTTACTTTGTAACAAAAAGACCTAGAAATATAAAATGTATATTAGAGATTTTTTTTAATTTTTTTTTGCCAATAATGTACATCACAGTACTCAATTTTTGTTAAAGTAATTACATAACAATTTGTTCAATGTTCTACTTAATTATTGGCACATTTTATCTTGTAATGCCTAAACTAATTGTTGTGTTAATGTTAAGAGTACTGTTGTAAATAGAAATGAATTTTACTGGAATTAAAATTGTTAAGGCACTGTAAGAATGAGGATGATCACATTTTATAAAAAAAATACATAATTTCATTATATAAATATGATTTTTGATCTTATTCAGTGTAATTGTTTTGTGTTTGATTTTTTTTTTAAATTTGCGATAAAGAACCGCCTCGAAAAGAATAGTGATTCAAAAACAGCGATCCGTCAAAAAAGATTCAAAAGTAATATTATAAAAACCTAAACAGATATAGATTTAACTATACTTAAAATAAATTGACAGTTGTACGTTGATAAATTTACAGAAATGTGGAGATATATACAGAGATAAATATACAGACAAAAGATAAATATAAATATTTAAATAGTGATATTTTTTTATGCTGAAGTGTACATATTTGTTGAACTATTTTAAATAACTGAACCGCTTATTTCAAAAACCAGTCAAGCGAAAAACTAATTTCGAAAAAGCATTTTTTCCTTCATATTAAAATTTTTCTGTGATTATTACGAAGTTTTAAACTAAAGGGATACATATTCAGGTATAGTTCTTTCAATAAACAATGATGTAATCATCATTGAAAAATTTTATGTGGTGATATAGATGTTTTCCTAAAATAAGCAATTTTGTCGCTTTATTTATTATTTATTTATTCATTTTTTGAAATATAAGATTTCATTTATAAAAAAAAAATAAGTTGACGCTGAAGACGAAGGCATCATTGCAGCCGTATGTATGCACACAAAAAAGCAAATCTCACAAAAAGACGAACCAAACAAACAAACACTTTCATTTTCATTTACAGAATGCGAGTTGTCCTATTTAAAGGACACAGTTTCGAAGCAGAAAAATCAATTCTAACTTTTAAAGGTCAACTAAGTAAAGCAGAAATTATGAATGAAACATTAATAAAATGAAACATAGTGACTATATCCGCAACAGAGTGCATTTTTCATATATACCTACTTGAATGTTAAGTTTTCTTTGATATATATTTTTTTTTAATTTCAAGTAGATGTATGTTTATTGTTGTCATACAAATACATATTTAATTTTATTTTTTAAACTGCTGCTTACATTTTAATATTCCAAGGACCTTCGGTTCTTCTGTTTTATCCCAGTATTGGGAAACTCTACTGAAAAAAATAATGTGCCCTCTTACTCATTCTGCATTAAGTATAGTTAATTATTTTTGTCTTTTGTTTGAGGATATTTTGCTTTAAGCCTGCTGTGTTTGAAACATTAAAAAATAATAATGCTAAATTTTTCAAATAAATTAAAAATGCATTGAAAATAAACTTTTAATAGTTTCTTAGTTCTCTTAAATTTACAGCAGGATTTTTGTTGGTAATATAATGATACTGAACAAGAGTAGATCTTAAATAATAAAAAGTGCTCCTGGCATTTATTTCTGTTAGAAAAATATAACACTCATTAAAGAATGTTAGATAGAGGAGGGTAAGCTTTACTAATTGCGATTCGGTACATTTGTCAGCCGGAAAAGTATAAGTCAGCACATTTTTTTCGAAAAGATTAAAAAACACTTGATCTAATCAATAGACTAGCTAATTGACATCATAAAAATAACTTTTTAAAGTTAGGTTTATCCTATTTAAATAGAAAATCCAAGTCAGTACATTTGCCTAAACATATAAAGAAATCGGATATACCCGCTTTGCCCGAAAGCATGTTTTCCATTTCCAAAAAAAAAAAAAAAAAAAACAGAATGTTCAATCTGCCTCAACGCTGCTTCGTTGGGACTGGTGGAAACTTGTTGGTATCCAGGTATACACGACATGCGTATGCATTGCCGCTTGCACACCATTTGGCGCCATACAAATGCTTGCCGGCTCTGGATCTCCCTCCCTTACATTTTTACAGAACCACGCAGAAACTTGAAAGATAATTCAGCACTTTCTCAAAGAAACTGATGTGAAGTAAGCGGGAAGCATATATTTTAATACCTTTAGTGGGGGAGAAGTGGGTACAATGAGACAGGGAGAACAGTGTGACAGCAGTAATTTAATTTTTGTTTGAGTATTCTCAGACTACTGAGACGTTTGCAACTTTAAGTTGACATACCGTGCACTATATTATAGAAAAAAGTTTGCTTTGCATTCAAGTATCATGTAATACAAAGAACTATATCATTATATTTTGAACATACAGAAGTAATATATTGCCATTGTTTGTAGCATTGTTTCTAAACTAAGATTACCTGTACAGACAGATTTTGTCAATATCACGTTCGGCTATTAACTGACGTTCATTTTAGCAGTAAAATGATGTTGTTAACCCATTAAGCGCCAAGTCTCCCATTTTGGGAACCTTCAATTAAAATTTTTTTCATCATCAAGTAATTAAGATATCATTTTGTATTTTTTTGAAATGAATGATAGAGGACCAAACTTTATTGGTAATTTTTTCAAAAAGGTTTGGAATGTAAATTCTTTTTTGAAAAATATTTAAATTTTGCGAATTTTTCTTGTTTTTGCATTACACGGGGAAAAAATCCCCTAAAAATAATGAATACAAATACAGGAAATTAGGAATATGGAATATGAAGCTCAATAGACCTTTTTTCAAATCACATCCAACAGAGGCCAAGAAAAATAATTTAAAGTAGTTTTAGAGGACTTTATTTACAGAAGTCCCAAAATGGGAGACTTGGCGTGTTCTGATTAGCAGAGCAAGTCATGCCCAGTAGAAATCATTTTCACCCATTTTGCATGAATGAACTCTCCCTTTTTTCCTGTTGAAGCCACAGCCCCCTTTGTAGTTTCTCATTGTAAACACTCTTTTGTTGTTCAAGGTCAAGAGCAGGTGCTTTCATCAAAACAAGTAACATTCCATTGGTTTAGAAGAAAGTTCTGAAAAAACAGGGGTGCCAATCCTCCCTAAGGAGGATGACGCATCTCTCTGAATTTCTACAGATCACGAAAGATATTTCCGTAAACGGAGTTCAAATTCCCTTTAAAAATATTCCTCCTCCTCCATAAAAATATTTTTGTAGCTCAGTCAGCTCCATGCTCCCCTCCTCCTTGAGGGCGATCCCCCTTCAATTAGGGAGATTGAATTTCAATAGAGAAATTTCTTCACCTTTTTTTTTAGATCAAAAATGTTGTAAGAATTTTTGACTTTGCTACGAGCTTCAGACACTATTAAAATAATATATTTTAGCTTAAAACAAGAAGATGAGTGCAGTATCACTTGTTTGTGAATCGCCAAATTCTTTTCAGATAGTTGAGAAAAAAAAAAACTTTAATCGAAATCGTTTAGATCACAGATAATGCGATAAATGTCTCACTTTATATTTTTACCATTTATCGTAATTTGTTGGATGAAATCGGAGAAACTATGACCGTTGATAATTCCTCAATGCGAAGCATGCTAGACATTATCTCTAAAAACATTATGATGATGAATAAATCATGTCATCAAACATTTTGTGAGGCAACCGAAATGTTGACTGCAAAAAAATTCTTGCCTATAATAACACAATTACACCATCAGGGAGCCCAAAAATATCTTAGTTCCATTTTATAAGATACATTTTATATAGTGTGGTAGTGTGTAATGGTAAATGACATTTCATGTCAACATGTCATTGTCATTTACTATTGCTCGATCCCCCTACATGGTTAATAGAAAAAAGGTACCTCTTCTCTTTTTGTGTATGAAAATCCTAAGGTTTTTTGCTAAAAGGTAGTAAAATGTGTGAGAAAGTTCCGTTTTGTATAAAAATGTATAAGAAGGAATTTAACAAGAATGAAAACCAGACACGGAGTGATGTACGGGCAGAGGGAGGGGGGGGGGGAGACGTTCTTAAGGGCCCAACGGCTCAAAAAATTCAAAATAACTAGCATACCAATACTTCTTAATGTTGCAAATATACACTGCTAGCCTCTGGGGCTGACCTCCACAGCTTTTGTTGCAAGGG
The DNA here is from genome assembly GCF_026930045.1 of Uloborus diversus. Classification (NCBI taxonomy): domain Eukaryota; kingdom Metazoa; phylum Arthropoda; class Arachnida; order Araneae; family Uloboridae; genus Uloborus; species Uloborus diversus. Next base: position 47,731,467 of record NC_072737.1, read on the forward strand.
TGCCCAAAATGTACAGCTTTGGGTGTCATGAAAACTTAAAAGTTCTACATTTTAAAGCTTGAATATGTTAAATATGTACATAAAGTACCAATACCTAGCCATATTAATTACATAAAAACGATTTTAGGGCTTTCTAATTGGATTTAGCCAGAAATTATTCAAGTATCAACATAGTGGCAGGGATATGTATGTTGTCCCCATTAAACGCCAAGTCTCCCATTTTGGGACCATACCATATCTCCTAACCTAATAAATATTTTTGCGAAATTTCAGCTACATATGATTAGAGATGTGTATTGAATATCAAAACACATGAAAACTTAAGTATTTTCAATGTGGTTCATATAGCGGCGCTTAATGGGTTAATTTAATTTGTCTGGTTATTTAACCTATTGAGGGAGCAGTGAAACATCATTAATTCTTTGATCACTTCCCATGGCTCTTTTATATAAAAAGTGGAGAAATTATACAATAAATTAAAATTATTAAAACTAGCCTGTTGAAGCAAATCCTGTAGCAGCAATATATGTATGCTTGAATATAATAATGACTTTTATAACTATATAATATCACAAAAATATTTCTATTTCGTAACTATTCTATTTACATACTTTTTTGTTTATTTTTTTCATTGTGATATACTAAATTTAGAAATATGTTGCCCATTTTAAAATGAATTGTGCATAGGCAAAAGGAAGTCAGGTAAACTATTTCGAAAATTTTCTGAAGCAGACAGGAATGAAGCTGGTATACTAGTAATAGACGAAGGGTACAATAAAAACATTCCATCTTTACAGAATGCTTCATCACAAGATGACCTTTTAAGCCAATTTTCTAATCCAGAATCATCAAAATTATTCTATCTCAATCCTAAACAAATACGTGATAGATTTCGGTACTGTGTATCAAGACAACATGAAATTCACCTTGCCAAAGGCAATATCTCATACCAAAATCAAACGACCAAAATAATTCATATTTTCCAGGTAAATTTAGATTTACTAATTTAATATATATATATATATATATATATATATATATATATATATATATATATATATATATATATATTCTCCCGGGTAACAGTAAGAAAAATTGCATTTTAGGTTTTTTTTTTTTTTTTTTTTTTTGTGAGAAGTCGTAGTTTTTTCTGAATAGACTTTTACAAAGGATCTAATACAGTGGCAACTATTTCAATATTGGAGATATTTTATTTTGTGCAATTTTAATGGTACAAAATGTAAACTATTTTTCGTGTCTTTCTGTACCCACTCTTCCCCTACTTCAAAAATGGATACAATTAATGCATATATACCATAAAAGTAATTATATAAACCATATTGTCAGAGTTATTCTTTCAGTTATTCAGAAAATTTCAGCAACAACTTCTTTGAGATACATATATTATTCTTCTCAAACGCTTTCATTAAATACAACAAATGTTGTCATATTAAACAATATGATATTGTACTCTTAATTTAAATAGCAAGCAATATATATATTTTTTAACTATCAGAGTGTAAAAAAAAATATTACAGATAAATATGTTGGGGTATTTTAAAATGGCTTTTAGATTTAAAATTTTGATTTAAATAATTGATGTTAAAAATTAAAATATGAAAAGTGTCCTAAGGTTCAATACTCTCCCCTAACTGAGAATTGCTGCTGATCCTCTAGATAATGGACTTGATATGTTATGAGTAAGAGTTGTCGTCTTGTTTCAAAATATTTCGCTAGGCTTAACGAATATTTATCCCAACTCCGTGAAAGTGTAACTTAACTAATAACTAATTCGAAATTTGGCAGTTAATAACATACGTGCTTCAAAATTATAATAAGTTTGCTCATAAGGCAATTATTTATTTCATTAAAATGAAGCTATAGTATTATCAAATATAATTATTTATTATAATATTTTGCAAAATAATACGGTACATAATTGAGAGAATGTTATTAAAAGCTGCTGAGGTTCAAAGGTTGATAAATATAAATGTGAACCTATTTCTTATTTATGCATTAAGATTATATCATTCTTAGATCCAAATATCTTCGTTATTTATGGTTAAATTGGCTCCAATCTATTAACAATCGTCAAATGAATCAGAAAAAAAAACAAGTACAAAATTTAAATTTTAAGTTTAAATTGCGTTTGGTGCCAGCTTATTGAAAACTGGAAAATCGGTCTCATTAATGAACATGGGTTGCTAATATAGCCAAATATGCAAAAAAATGTCAAATAACATTTCATACCGTCGGCAATTTTAATTATGTACGTATGAATCAACCATTACCTACTTAATTAAATAAACGATGTTATGGGGCATTTTAAAACATTTGACTGCTTTAAGAACCTTTCTAAGGAGCCAGAGCTTTTAATTGCAAATTAAAAGATTAAAAAAAATTAAATCGATCAAAAAACGAATACTTACGCAACGAAATAAAGGATGTTATGAGAAAATTTAAAATATTTGATTGCGTTTAGAACTTTCTAAAGATACAAAACGTTTCATTGCAAATAAAATATTTTTTTTTTAATTGATCAAAAAATACCGGAAAGTCTGAAGTTGCGATAACAGCTGTGTTACCTACCTCTATTTTACACATAAATTAAAACCTGTTGCTATCATTTTCAAATACACTGCTTAAGAAACCAGTAAGGCATGAATTCAATGATGAATTATAATATACAGTCAAATATCGATAACTCGAAGCTTATAACTCGCATATTCCTTTATTTCAAAGTTTTCTTTGGATCCCAAACACTTGAGACTGTTGTGTAAACTTCCGATAACTCGAACTATCAATAATCCAACATTTAAGCCATCTCTCGGGACTTTTAGCTATCGACAGTTGACTCTACCTTATTTTTTTCCATCAGTATGTTCCGTAACAAAAATTGCATGTTTTATGGTGTACCTCAAGATGCCCAGTTAAGAAGAAAAAGGAAAAGAAAAAGCCGAAATAGAGAAAATAGTAAGTTTAAAAAAAGTAAGGGCTCATAAAATATTTATTTTTTTAAATATATATTCTATTTACAAGTGCTTATTACATAATGTCAGAAAGATTCGGTTTAGAAGTGTCACACAAATACTTGCAACTAAAAATCGACGATGTCAAAAAACATGAAAGATTTAATTTCATTCGACATTTGCTAACTGTACCGTGGAGGAATATAAGAGGTAAACTAGTTCTTACTAAAATTGCAAATCTCTATTTTAATTTAATCAAAAATTGGACTAATATTTTCCCCACAAACATATATTTTAAATCAGGTTCCTGTCACTATGCGAAATATAACGAGCTAATATGTGCATCACATGACTTCCTTTTACTCCAATTCATGATAATAGTGCCTCGGAGTAAGCAAAGAAACACTTTAATTGTTTTCACTCTTATTTTTTTGTGATCCGAAGCAGAAAAACGTTTTATACAGATACATTTTCTCAATATTGGCAATTTTAATGTGATTCATTTTTTAACTCTCTAAATATGGCCAAATTAAAACCCTATTTAAAAAAAAAGAAAAAAAAAAGTCAAGTTTATCGCCAAGTTGGCAACAAAACTTGGCGACCAAACGCTTTGGCGATATATCGCCAAGTGTTTGCCAAATAACAACACCACTTGAGTTTGCATTGAGATTAACAATGATTTTACCCCAAAAAATTGTAAAAGACTTCCTTACCTCCTTCGAAACATCCGAATGAAACCAAAAGGAGATGTGCGCAACTGGACCCCACTAGAAATCTACGTACCAAATTTCCACTTTCTAGGACATACCGTTTTAGAGTTATACGAGATACAAACACACATACGCACATACGTTCATACGGACTTCACGAGAAAACCCGTTGTAATTAAATCGGGGATCGACAAAATGGATATTTCGGGTGTCTATACGTTCTTAAGCAACATATCCACGCGTGGTTGGGTTGAAAAAAAATATCAATATTTATTCGGGGGCAAGTGAAATGGAAATTAAGGATGATTTTTGAGTGAATCTTTTTTCACTAATACATACTTCCTTTACTATGTAAGCCGAAGTAAAAATATGTCTTGCATATGTATATAATGTAGACTCTCAAAGCTACCGCACACCATTTATTTGCATTATAATACCTTAGCATTTCAAACAGTCTCGTCCACGGAGTCTTTCCCCTTGATAAAAATGCAGAATTCTAAAAAAACTCTTTGTATGTACTGCATCTACCTTTGCCGGTACTTTCCTACAAATGCAGTGCGAATGAAAGATGAATTATTCATGTCTAGCTCATACTGGCATCATTATATCATTTTCCTTTTGCATCTGATACCTATTTCTTGCGCTTTAAAAGTAAGATTTATTTGGATGAAAAGCAAAAACTACGTTTTGCTATCGTGATTTATTGCTTTTGATTTAACAAAAGGAGCCGAGGATTATAGAAGAGACATTTGAACGCGATATCAGGGAAATTGAGTTTCAAACATAATGCTTTTCTAAGAAAAGTTTAAAAAAAATAATGTTTTATGCATCTGCGTTTTCAGAAATGTCATGTCAACGTAAATCCGTTTTACTACTTAAGAAGGAGAGGGCTGTTACTATTTAAAAGGCGAATTATTTGAGAAAAACTATTTTTCATCATTAGGAAAGAAAAATACGCTTGTTCCCACCTTTTTTTTTTTTTTTTTTTTTTTGAGCAAAAAAATATACATTCCCGGTAAAAATGATTTAATAATTTTAAAAACAACTTAAATTCGTTTCCTGTGGCGTTTCTTGAAAAGAATTCATACATTTGAAAAAAAAATTCAGTTTTATGTTATAATGGTTTTTCGGAATTGTATGCTAATTTTCCTGAGTGTGCTGATAAAAATAGAAATGAGAGAAAAAATGGCCGTAAAAGTGAAATATTAAAAATAAAAAAGCATCTCTATAAAAATTAATGCAAAGCGCAGGAAAAAAAACCTTTATTATTTTTTTTAAAAAAGCTAAAAAATAAAAAATAAAAAAACCTCAAAAAAAAAAAAAAAAAAGCTCCAAAAAAAAAAAAAAAAAAAAAAACTCACTAAAATTAGCAAAACAAAACCGGAATACTTGTGCACAAAATAAAAAAGTCAAACCATAAGATTGGATGAAAAAATAAGAGTTTACAAGAGGTTTTTTCCTTGGATTATGTATAACCAATTTCACTTTGAAAAAAAAAATCATTTGGACGAAACGTGTGAGCTTACTTAAAATGTTTTACAGCAAATGGGCCTACTATGGTGCGGGACAACTCGAATGCTATAAGATCTTCACCTATCTTGCAATCTTGTTCTAAGAACGGGAGATACAACTTTTGAAATTTGTTTGCACACTTGTACCCAGTCCTTTACATATTTGACTATTCCAATTGTTTTCATACATTTAATTAATGAATATTTCCGAAGCATAAGATTTAACTAAACGTAAAAAAAAATAATAATACAAATAGATAATATGAACTGTTACCAAACAATGCAACGTTTTTAAAGCAATTTATAAATTAGTCATTACTCAAAGTACATATTTATAAGCATAGAAACATAAAATGGAGAAAACTAATGGGAGCAAGACAAAGTTAATGATACATGAAAAGTGCAATTTCCGAACACGTCAGTTTCTCCCTGCATTTCTATTTAATTTCGGGTAACTCTTACAAATGCAGTTATGTCAAAGAAGCAGATGGGACCAACTTCAAAAGAAATATGACAACGCTAGACCTTAACTGAAATTTGCATATCTACATTACACATAATGTACTGAATTGAAATGCAAAACTTGTTAAGATATGGTGTTTTAACTTAAACACGTTATTTCATTTCGTTGCTCATTATAGTTAAATATTTCCTTAAATTGAGAAATAGATATTTCTATAAAGCGAAGTGTTCCCTCTGAATTCAAATGAGAGATATATAAATATACTTTAAGAAAAATATATTAACTTTAATAATCCATGAACAACATTTCATGGTTAACAAGGTAACTTAATTAACATTGATATAGTTAAAAAGATATAATTTTATATTCTAATGATACGTTTAATTTTTGAAGAAAAATACTTGAAAGGCTTGGTGCAAGAATGCGATATGCCACATGATTTGAATTTTTCAGTAGACCAATTTCCAACTTTTGAACAATTCGACATTTTTTTTTGGTATTATACATTTTATATTCTGCAATACTATAATCAGATATGTTTTTCTCCAAATGACATAATCCACTGACATGTTTATTTCACATATCAAAGTAGAATTAGATTAAAAACCTTTTTTTTTTTAAATTCACGAGTAAGAATGTTCTTTTTTTTCATAACAGATTAGGGGAATCCAGTTAGGGGAGGGTGAGACACAATGTGAAGCAGGGTACAGTTATACAAAGCTATTTTTTGAATGTTTTATTTATAATCGGGAAATGATTCTTGGTACCCGTGAATTTGCAGCACTTGTCCGGGTAGATTCTGGGATGAAACATGTTTCTTGTGTTTGCAATCACATGATCGTTATTTTTCTGATTTCAAGCAAGCAATGTTTTTTTTTTTTTTTTTTTTTTTTTTTTTTTTTTTTTTGAGCAATCACGATTGCTTATCGCTTTCATTTGACCGTCCTTGATGTTGTGGTTCCTTTTTCAGCTTGGACCAGGGACACCAGCACCACCGCCCACTGGCCTCTGCAGGCGCGGCTCCGAGCACTGCCTCCTGGAATCCGTTTTATGGGGCATCCATGTCCTACCCCACACACACGCTCATACACACAAGCCTTTACACACATACACACACGCCTACTTGCCTACACACAGGTCTACGCCACACACAAGCCTACACATGCACGCACGCGCGCCTACACGCCTGCACACACACACACACGCACACACACAGCTATACACACGTAACCGCCCAGGAGGAGGGGTATGCTTGGGGGGACAGGAGCTAATTCTTGAAACTAGCCTCCAATGAGTAGGGTCCTGTTGCAACTCATGGTTGTGAGAAACATAATATACATTCAAAATTTCAGAATTCAAATTATTTTTGATTTTTTTTTAAACTCTTGCATGCATCGATGTATAACATTTTCTTTTAAGAATTAAAATTAGCCATTTGATCACTTTCATTGCTCTACCTATGTAGCTAATTATCATTAAAAATATTTAGGATTTGCTTTAACCGAACTAATTAACACTAGAACGACTGACATTTTCTGTATACCTAGAAAGACTGAAGGGGCCAGTGTGGCCCCTACCCATTTTTGCAGTGAATTCTTTTGAAAATTCTTCCTGAGGGAGTCCACATGCCTGATACACCTTCTTTCATGACTAAATAAAAACTTAGTACTTAATTATTTTTAGTTTTTCTTTCTATACTGGGCAAAAGGTTGAATTAGTTTTCCTTTCTAAGAGCAATGGCCACCGTTAGGATGGTAAGCAGTCGGTACTGTTTATAGCATTTGGATATCCAATCGGTTGCATAAAGAGGAAGTTACAGGTTAAACTAGAGTGAATAGCATTTTTTTATGCTACAACAATTAGGAGAAAGGAAAAAAATAAATTTTTTAATTGTCAAAATGCTTAGGGGCCACTGTGGCCCCTCCCGTCTTTCTAGGTATAAGGATCAATATTTACAGTTCTATGAGGTCAATGATTAAATGGTTAAACAAGCATTCAAATAGTGTCATATAATGAAAAGTCAGAAAATTCCACTAAGTTCCGTTAGATATTATCCGAGTTATTAAACAACAAACGACGCGAGGGGCCACACAGGCCCCTCCGTCTTTCTAGCGTTAAAATGTTGGATTAGAAAAAAAAGAAGGAGTAGGTTATAGTGAGACAGTCTGTGCCTCATCCTGAATTCTGATCCAAAAGGGATGTTTTTTCTTTGAAATTTATTTTATGATCTAAGAGTTTTCGTGTTGCTATTTACTTACTTTTCAGGTATTTTTACCCCACTAAAAATGCAAATAAAGTGAACAAAACCACGTAGGAAAAAATAGGAACATTTTCTGTCGATTCCATGAGACATTTATTTGAGACTTACCATCTGATTCCAAGTACCATTTCAAATAATCTAGATCATAATAATCTGTAAACTACAGATAAAACTGATACAAAAGAGCCCTTTTGCTCTTATGTAGCAGTGAAAGTTTTCTTCTTCTCTGGAGTTTTAGTTCAGAGGATATCCAAAACCCGAGGAGAGAAAAGGGTGAGTTAAGAAAGAGCATAAAAAGGGTTAAAATATCATTGCAAGTGGTGTTATTGCAAGTGATGCTCCTAGAAAACAAATGTTGGAAGAAGAAAACATAAAAAAATAGAGAAATGGGAGAAAAAAATAAATAAATTGTTGGAAAAATATATTATTTTCTACATCGCAAGGATAGATCTAGAAATTGTTAAAAGAGGGGCGGTTCATTTTCCTTGTTGCATCTTACTACGTATCTCATAGACAAATGCTTGATGGGGGGGGGGGGGTATCTTGCACATCATTTTTATCTAGCACAACTAAAATTTAGAGATTTATTCAAGACGGTACACAACCTATTCCTTTCCTTTTGTGTTAAACGGGTATCCTTAAATTGTGTTATGGAACTTCCATTTCATAATAGTTAAAGGGAATGTGTTTCTAAATCCCTTACCTCTAAAAGGATCGAAGGTCATAAAAAAATGTCCTTTTTGGAAGTTGAGTTTTGAAAAAATATCGGGAGGAACGTCACTGAACCCATTCATTCCCCATATAACACTACCAAAGACCTCTACAATTGTGTCTTCAAGACTTAAAGTTTTTCAAATGCCCGAGGGAATGCCTCCAAACTTCTCCTAATACCACCAAAGAACGTCTGAAATTGTCTTTTTGAAGCTCCCATTCCGAAAAATTCACAAAATATCACCAAATGCACACTGGTTTTACTACTTTTATGCAAGTATGATTTAAATAACATGATTAACCTAAGATCGCTAATTTTAAATAGAACAGCGTCTTCATAAAATATTCCATAAAATTTGTCATGACACTTGTGGCTTTAATGGGTAAAACCTGAAAACACACACATTCGAGTTCTCAATATGTATTTTCAGGGAAATCTTCTTTTTGTTTGAAACCAAAGGGAAATCAGAAACAAAAGATTTCCAATTTGTTATCAACCCAAACGAAAGCGGTTATTATGTACTTCTCGTGAATCCAAGCATTATATTTACTTTATCTTTAAGCAAGCAAAGTGAAGTAAATGTGTTGGTCTCTTCAAGTAAGTCACGGCAAATATCAAACTTCAACACCTTCTAAAATCAGTAACATTTAAACCACACGGGCCTATTCTGCTCTGGCGCATTTTATTCCAACAAAAATATCTTCTGGAGAGGTTGGAAATTACCTGTCACTGAAGAATGGCAAAATATGTGTAGTTAGAAGCTCTGATGGTCTCAAGCGAAATAAAAAAGAATGCACAAAAGAGACATTTCTCAGTGAAATTCAAATAGTCAATATGCCGGGTTTTCCAATTGCTCTCAGTTGGTTTTCCGAAAATACCTGGAAAAGCATTTCGGTTTTCTAAGGAGAAAAATATTTAGGAACGGAAAAAGGCTACCTAGAAATGTTACAGATGCTTTTCCGATTTTCAAACGAAAGTGGTTCCTTGCTTTGTTAGTTATATGGACTCATGATACTTTATGACTTAAGTTCATGTTACACTTTTAAAATACTTGATTTCAGGACGGTAAGGAAATTTGTAAAATAACAATAATAATAATAAATAAATAAATGAATAAAACATAAACGAAGTTCTTGACATGATGAAAACTTTTAAATAACTGAAACTGTATTTGAAAAACTGTTTTTTTTTTACTTTTTTTTTTCGTATTATGAGAAGTTAAACTATACTATAATACAAGATGCCTTATTTAATATTTTTTAAATAAAAATCAATAAGAAGTAAATGTTACGTGATCCATCTTATTAGTAATTAATCAAGTTAATTTAGTTAACTCTAAACTGGAGATCGATTTTCAATAGATTCTATTTTTCTAAAAACTTTCTATTAAGTTTTCTACCTAATAACGTTAATATTTAAATATTTCAATAATGAACTAGTATGTTCTAAGTAAGAATAAGCCTAGACAAATACCAAATAAACGCCTGCAAAACTTAACATTTGAAGCCTTTATAATTTTTAAAACATACTTCTTGCAGCATATCACTAAATTACTGCATATTACAATTTTATCGTTGGGTCGTACTATCAAAACGTGCAATACAACTAAATATTTTGTGGTTTATCGATTTAACATTACATTTAACTTTTAGAAAAAACAAGCATCAAAATAATATCTGAATAATTACTGAAATAATTATAATCGTTTTAGATACGTTTTGACGTCGCACTCGTCTAAAAGATGTCAAGATACTACACATTGTAAGCAGAGTATTGTGCTGTGCAAAAATGCATTGTCAACACTAGAATAGCATCGTCGTATATTAGAAATATGGCGGGGGTCATTTTGACCCTCTGAGAAGAAAACTGCACAGTTTCGAAACAAAATGTCACACTGGTTTTAAAAAAAATAGTAAAAAAAAAAGCAATAACTACATTTTAAAGGGTGCAGATGTTTGCAGCATATAAAATGAAACTTTTAAAATTTAAATCCCTGTTACTAATGCTTCTTTATAAACAAAACATAATTAATGCCTCAAATTCTTGCAATAATATGTTTCAAGAGGCATTTTTGAGTTTCTGATCTATTTCAGCATGAAATGTGTTTGCATTTATTTATTTTTTTTTGCAAGGCTCAAAATGACACCTGCCCATACTTCTAGGGTTTTGTTTGAAAAAAATAATTTTCTTAAAAACTTTATCCAATTACACAATAAAATAATTTAAAAGGAATCAAAGAAAGATTATTATTTTTATGGAAATATAAAGGAGCAGTTAGCAAAACACGTTTGCTTGAAGTCAAATGGCATCTTCCGGTAGTTTAGTGATAAATGTAATTTGTGTGACAATTATAAAACACGTTCTTATGATTCATATTTTTTAAGATAATGGTAGAACTGAACATACGTTACGCCATTTTCTTTTTCATTTTCAGATTTTTGTTAATAAGCCTATTGCAACAAACACAAAACTAGAATTAAAAATTTCTTTCTATTCTCATATTTTTAATCAATTTGATCAGTTTTAACTGGAATTTAGGCTTTACAGAAACAAGTAATACCAGTTTGTTTATTTCTGTGAGCAATAATTTGTTTTAGTTTAAATATTTTTATTGTAAAAAATGTTTGCAAGTTTTATACTAGTTCTGTAAGCCAATAAATTTGTTATTGTTGAAAAAATTATGTTCTGTTCCTAACTAAACATAGAAATTTCAAAGATTTAGTTAGTACATAGTTCGCAACAAATACTCTTTGCTTACAATCGATCTGTAGAGATTGAACACATGCTTTTAAAATCTGTCCGAAAACTTAAAGGATATCGTAAAACACGATGCTTAAGGTAGGATCTATAGAAATGTACTGACACATGCAATGTGTGCAACATTATATGGCCGATGCGCAGATCAATGTGAATTATAAAAAAACTAAATTGAAAAAAAAAATGCTTAAAAATTTTTCAACTTGAAAAATAATAAGTTAAGTTAAATAATGCTAACATATATAAGTAGCTATTGTAAAAGAAAATAACAAATGGATATTGTAATTATATTCATAAACAGTGAATGCAGTTTTTAACAGTGAATACTGTAACGGAATAACAAACAATAAGTTTAAATTCCGTGACACGTTTCGAGGAACAATGGAACTAACTGACACACATACAGGGTGTATCAGAACAGCGTTTACAGACTTTCCGTACAGATAGAATTCACCTGGACGATGGGAAATCACATAGCAATGCATGGTCCGAAAAGCTTTCCTGCCGCAGTAGTGACGACACAAATCACCAAAAAGACAAGACATGAATAAGAGAAGAAAACATGTTTATTATTCTTAGTACAGAAAAAAAATAGAAAAAAAAAAGAACATGAAGGAGCCAATGATCTTCATCATAGTAGCTGTTCGAAATTACGACCCCGGGCCGTGATGCATGCCTCACTTCTCCAGCGCATTGAAGATCAAACGTCAAAGCGAGCGCGCGTGTTTGCATGCATCGTCATCTGATGCTTCGGTTTACGTAACGACATCTACCGTGCACACCAGACAAAAAATTTACCGGTATTTTTGCTGTATTAAAAATAATAAACATGTTTTCTCCTCGTATTTATGCTGTCTTTCTTTCGCTTTGTATCGTCACTATCGCGTTAGGAGAGCGTTTCCGACCATGCATTGCTCTGTTATTTCCCATTGTCTAGGTGTACTCTATCTGTCCTGAAGGTCTGTAAAGACTGTACTGATGCACATTGTATAAGTAATCAGTCATCTTTTTTTAATGCATTAGTTCATTAAAGATTAAAAAAATAATTATTACTTTTTGAATTGCATATTATTAGGGGATTTATATAAATAGTATAATGTTTACTAATATTTCTCCGGGTGCACCGCTCCCTTTGTTTATCACTTCTTGATATATATGTATTTTGATATTTTTTGCGATAGACGCAATGCATGCAAAGATATATATATATATATATATATATATAGATATGTATATATAATATAGGTAGTATGGTAGTATACATTAAAAAAATAAAACTGCTTTGCGGTAAAAAATATTGAAAAACTGTTTTAAAAAAAACAGCTCGTGTTTTTGTGGAATACATTTCTCTCAACCGAAAATTCCACGAAGTTCACAAAATTGAAATATTTGAGAGCATTAACACGAAACACAATGCAGATGCTTTAAAGGATCAGTTTTATTGCACCCATTTTTGAAAATACGGCAGGAATTTTTAGTTTAAAATAACAAAAAGTATGTTTATACTTGGAGTAGTATTACCATGTACTGTTATCCAGCTTCGGTGGAAGGATATCATGAATTATTTATTTCAATGGTGTTGGAGGATTACGGTACTTCGTTCTGTTTGCATTTGATCCCTATTTCTCAAAGTTCTGGAATTATATCCAGCATTTGTCTGAATTTTGACAGTATAGTTTAGTGTGATAGATCAATTTCGTTCTTTATAGATCCTTCAAAAATATACAGCTCACGAATTTCTACTATAACAATGCATTTTATTTTCGAGAGGTTTAGCAAATATACCAGCGGTAATAGGCAAATATAAAAAATATTTCACTTAAATGTTACGTTTTAATGATATTTTATCCAATCCATTTGAACAGATGAGTCGAGCTTAGGCATATATTCGCACTTTTTGCGCATAATTTTAAACTTAAGAGGGGCGATGGTGCCCAAATAATTTTAAAATAATGATTTTTCAGTTTAAGCTACAGCTAAATAATGCTTATATGCAGATTAAATTTAGCAGGAATGTATAACTCGTAAGTAAAATATTACTTTTTTAAAATTAATTTTCTCAAAACATCGATTTTTAAACATTTTGCTCCGGTTTCTAGAAAACTAGTTTAAATTTTACTTTGAAATGTTCAGGACTTTTTAATTGCATTTTCATAATTTTACAGAAATGAAACTTTTGCTTTCGGACTCATACTTTTCTGAAACGTCTTTTTCTACGATCAAAAACAGCATTTTTTCTTTATATTCAAAACGTACTCTTGGTTAGGATTTAAACAATAATAATGTAGCCAACACTACCTCCTTTCAATTCAGTAAACTCTAAGATATATCTTTAAACTCTGAAATTGTAAGTTTCTTTCATTATTACTTTTTAAGCATTAGTACATAGCGTTTACCAATTTAACATTTACGCGTATCAAAATCCCTTTAATTCCCATGTATTTAAATGCTATAAGCAGTCATTCTGTATTATACTATGAAGTAGCAGCTTTCTTGAAATAATATTGCATTTAGAAAATAATGATTTATACGCATGTGTTTGCATTTAGAAAATAATGATGTGACCATATGGTGACTAAATTACCACACGCAAAAATGATTCTTTTAATATTATTTTAAGAAAGTTGATACTTCATATTATGATACAGAATGACCCCTTATATTCAAATGTAAAACGTTAAAGCAAAAGGTTAAATTTCCTGGAATAAATGGCGAATATATGCGTTAACGTGCATCATCCGCGCAAATGGATTGATAAATTTTCCTTTGTCATTTTATTCTCCTGAAAATCTATAACAGACAAAACAATTGTAGAAAAATACCAGGTTAAAACTTTACTTTTATTTTGTGCTGGTAACAGAAGAATAGCTTGAGGCATTATTTAAGTTTAAGCAGTTATTTTTTTATGTACTTGTTATTTTCTTCCCAGTCATTTGACACAATGACTTCGCAGATAAATGTACCCGTTTTATCAGTTCAGAATTGGGCTAACTTATTCTAATGATATTTTCCTCTAAGGATTTAAAACTGCGATCCGATGAGGTCGTATTTTAGTCACTTGCATATATGTACAATAGGGTGAATAAAAAAAAAATATTTTTTTCGAAATTCAATTTGTCAAGTTCATAAACAGTTGCCCCTACCAACCCACTTCTTACGTAAAAAAACTATCCGAGTCAAAAAATATTTAGGTGTCCCGCACGAGGCTTAACATTTATAATTTTCTTTAAAAAATCAATGTTTTCTATTTCTTTTTTTTTTTTTTTTTTTTTGAAAAAAAAAAAAAAAATGTTGAAATGTTTTTAAGTCGAAAATGATGAGTAATAAATACCAGAATTATCATCAATAAAAAGGTTTTGCTCTCATGCGGCATTTATGTTCCCGCATAGTATGAAAAAATAAAAAAATTTTCAGTTCAAGTTAGAATTTTCAATTTAAATGTATTAGCTTTAAAACATTTTTATGCAAATGTTCGTTTAAAAATTTCTTTGCTAATAAAGAATTTTTACTACATTTTGTTATATTTTATTGATAAAATTATTCGAATTTATTTTCTGATTATATTTAAGATTAGTTTTGTGAAAGTTAAAAAAAATTAAAGGTTATAAAATAATCTTGCAAATATTGTTTTTATTTTATAACATAGAAGTACGTTACTGTTAAAAAAACTAAACACCAAAACATATGTCGAATATTATGTGTATTAGCGTATTATATCAAGTCTTTTCCCTACTACTGATTTTTGAAAGCTCTAAAAGGATGTTGACTTTTGCTGGAGGCTGTTTCAGTCCACCATTTGTAGAGTACTGAAAAGTCACATAATAATAAGCAACTATCGTTTGATACACAAAAGTGTGTCCTTTGCTTCGTATGGGATGGGATGGGATTTTTTCCCCAAAAATAATGCGATTGATGAAAACGCGGGCATGGCTCCATAGCTGTTAGTTCTACAAAGTTTAAATAATTGTGGACATTTAGCAAATGATCTTCACAAACCTCATGACCTTCTAATAATTTTTATAATATTTTTCTTTTCTTATGGAAGTCATGCTTGGCTTTTGCTCAAGAACTGCAAATCTCGGACAAATACGATGTCTTTGATTTGTGTACTGCTGTTTCCAATTTAACTACATTAACGTTGGTCATTGAATCAGTGTATTTGATTCATTCCAGCAGGGAATGAACGCTGATTGGTTCCGCCAAGTCACAGTACAAGTAAAAGTTTTTATATAACTTCACATATTTTACCTCTCACCTTAAAGAGACATTCAACTCCGAGACTTAAGCCGTTTAACGTACTGCGAGTCATCTTGTGTTTCATCCAAGTTTCTGTCGCCTCTTTGCCGAACACATTGCAGATTTGTCAGCTAATTCTTCAACATAATTTTAAAGGCACCACCCCATTTTTACTTTCCTCTATATCTAATATATAGAAGAAAGTATTGGATTCGTGCAATTTTTCTAACTTCGAATTTTCACGAATTCAAACGTTTTGAGATGTGCTGAATCCATTTCGACTATTTTTGGAAAATGTCTGTCTGTGTGTGTGTGTGTGTGTGTGTGTGTGTGTGTGTGTGTGTGTGTGTGTCACGTCTGGGTGTGACCAGTTTTTGTGACCGCTCTACAGCAAAAACTACCGCATGAAATCGAATGAAATTTGGTACACATATGTGCCCCTATGTGAACTTGTGCCCATTGGTTTTTGACGCGAATTCCTCCAAGGGGGGTGGAGCAATAGGACGTTTTTTGAGTTACGCGTGCTTGCTATTCCTCAGGAAGTAACTGGCGGAATCAAACAAAATTTGGTCCATATGTTGCCATTAACAGGAACAGGTGCTGATTCAATTTTGGTGTCAATAACTCAAACGGGGGTTGAGCTATAGAACGTTTTTTGTCGTCGATTGTGACTGCTGTATCTCAAGAAATAATGAACGAAATGAAAGAAAGATTTATCGGTAAGTAGCCCTTAGTGGGTATAAGAGCTGATTTTATTTTGGTGTCAACCGCTAAAAAAGGGGTTAGCGCAATCGCCCGTTCTTTTTTTCCATTGTGAGTGTCCAATCTCAAGAAGTAATGCTACGTTCTGGTTGAAATTTGGAATATATGTGAATCCATATGTAAACAGGGTTTGGTTCAATTTTGACGCCAATCGCTCCAAGAAGTGTTGATTTTTTTTTTTTTTTTTTTTTTTTTTTTGCGAATAAAAATAGCTTTGTTAATGCAACAATAAGAAAGATAAATCGTAATAGATTGTCGTCTGCGTATTTCTCGTGATTTTAATTGTATGGAAATGATCGGAAATATTATCTCAATGATTTAAAATTTTTAACTGTTGCCATCTTATGTTTGTTAACAAATAAAATATTTGTAATTAATTCAAGCAAGGCTTTTAAAATAACTTTCAATTTTCGCTCTTTGCTTTGCTTTTGCAATAATTCAGACATTGGGATGGTCGTCAAGTTTTTGCATGTGTAATTTTGTTTTTGTTGGGAATATTGCTTCCTCGTCAAGCATGGGGGGGGGGGAAGGAAAAAAGAAAAATATAGAAGAAAGTTTCGTAATCGCCACAACATACTAGTTCATTTATTGCTGTGGTGCGGTTATACCGAATTTGCGAAAATCGTTCTGGCTGACCTTTGATAATGCTCCCCCTCCTTACTTTGTAAAACGATATGTTACTGATAGCGATATTGTCGCCAGATGCTGACATACTTTTGATCGCCATAACATTGCGCTAAACAGTTTCATCCGAAATGTTTTCAAAATGAGTAGTAAAATTTGGTGATTGTTTGAAATTGTGCAAAAAGAAAAACTAATGGGATATTTTGTGCTGTTTATGGATTTGCTTAACTTAGTTGACGGATTATTTTACACATCAAAAAGAGTATTTTAAAGATTCTTTGATTGGCGATATTTTGTTTACCGTGAAAGCTGAGAAACATCATTACTTAGTCTTTGGCTTTAAAAAACAGCGATAGTTGAAAAAACTGCCAAATGCATGAAATCTTTCTGGAACAATTTTGGCGAAATTTCTGCTGGTTGATTGGATAATGAATAAGTGTCCAGTTAGCACAAATAATAATTAAAAAAAAACATTAATTACATTAAAGTTCCGATTAAATGGAAAATGATCAGCCAAGTCCATTTATTATCAGCCAATCTTGTGGGAAAATGTTACTTTAAGATTTGACTTGAAAAAAGCCTCGAACAGTCAGACGAAACGCAAAAATATTCAACAATACAACAATTCTAACTATTAACTAGGAGTTGAGATGATACACTAAATAATGAATTGAGTTGATGAAAGCCTTCGAACATGGAATTAAAAAGCTCATAACTCATTTTTATACAACTAAGAACTTTTTAACAGATACCATCTTCAGCAGAAATATTAGCACTTTTGATGGACACATAATTTGGATATGCGCACGTATTTTTAACCCCCATATTGGGGTATTTTTGCAAAAATTGGGACTTAAACTCGAATTAAAAATGAACTATCAATCGGATTTTTTTTCGAACTGGTCTATAAACCTTCCCAGTACCAAAACAAACAAACGCTGAAAGTTTCAGCCAAATCTTCTAAGTAGTTTATGAGATCTTAGGGAACAAACAAACCCACAAATTTACCATCATCCATTTTTTATATATTTATATTGGAATGATGCATAAATGTTCCAAAATTTTCAAACTATTTATTGAAAATTTTAATGGTTTTAATCTGTGTGAAGCAAATTTTTTCAACACATAACAAGAATTTGGTTCAGAACTAAACGAGCCTACTTTAACCTATACCAACATTGAGTTTCCAGCACGTAATCAGAATAATCTTAATTAGCTAAAACTACAAACTATGTCTAACATACTTTTTAACATTTAAAGATGACTTCTGAATCTTATTTTTAAAATAAATCTTTAATTTATTTCAAAGAAAAATATAATTAAAAATAAAAGCATATAAAAATAAGTACATATCAACAAAAACAAATATTGTTTTTAGCTCTTCATTTTGGGTAAAAAAAAAGCTGCTTCAGATGATTTTTTGTTTTTTTTCTCAGTAAAGTGAAATACTGGAATGAGGCATCCATGCCGTGACTATTATTATTACTGGACTATTGTGCTCCGGAGTTCTTGGGAGGGACAGACAGATCGACAAATAGAAACACGCATTTCCCTTATCTCAAATCCCTACTGTCGATTTTTCTTTTCATCTTTCAATACTTTCTTTAATACTTTATTTAGTTTTGACTTCTTTTTTTTTTCATGTTTTAAGGGATATTTTTAAGACACCGAGTCTTTCGTTCATGCTTTTTCTATTTTTACGGGAAAATAGACTAAAAACAAGATTGTTTTTTGAAATGTCTGTGGTGTGCCCTGTCAAATGGTGTTAACTCTCCTAGTTTTAAAAAATCTAGTCAAATACTAAATAACAATTAGTTATACAGTTTAACTTCGTTTAAACGATACCCAATTTAACGATTTTCTCAGTATAATGATACATTTAACTGGTCCTGATTTGACAGCATTGAATATCTATGCTCCTCGATTTAACGATATCCTTTTCCAGTCCCTTAACAATCGTTACATCGGGGTGATACTGTATATGTCTTTAAAACATTTATCATGAAAAAATATATATTTGTGAAAACATCATCTACAAAATGAGTAAATATTATTCAAAGGAGTTTCAGTCACTCAAAATACTGCCGATCCTCTCTGAGAAGTTTTGTTTCAAAATGTTTTAATTTATTTTCTATGTAAGCGTTTTTATTTCTTAATATCTTAGTGGATTACAAAAAAACGGTAAAATGTTAATATAATTGCATTTTGATAATGTACTGCTGTTAAAATTTCTTGAAATTAGTAAAACCTAAAAAAAAAAATAAAAAAATAAAAAACAATTGTAATGTTTTTTTATGTTACGCCTAAGAAGACACAATTACAAAAACACAACAACATACAAATAATTAGGTCTTGCTGAAGTCATGTTTTGACTACGTAATCTTCAAACTATTTTCTCCATTTACACGGTTTTTGTGTTGATCATTTCAAATAAAAATATTCCAATTCGTTGATTTTAAAGGAAAAATTATTTTTCAAATACTATTTAAAAAGCTGAAATATCACTAGAACATAAGATCGCAAACAAATTCTTTATTACAGTTCTGTTTACGAATGATTTAAGTAACTATAATTAAAAGGTACTGCG
This sequence comes from Uloborus diversus, assembly GCF_026930045.1. Taxonomy (NCBI): domain Eukaryota; kingdom Metazoa; phylum Arthropoda; class Arachnida; order Araneae; family Uloboridae; genus Uloborus; species Uloborus diversus. The sequence continues at coordinate 47,751,058 of NC_072737.1, forward strand.
AAGTATTTTTAATATGAATAGACAATTCAATGTTTTTGTGATCGTTGTTTTCATTACTTTAAAAGTTTTATAATTAGTGTAAATATATAACCTTGCATTTAATGCATTTGATTTTCTGAAAAATATATTTTCCACCTTAAAAATATCTACCGTGACATGTTTACGAAGAACTTTTTCGAAATGAATTGCTCCGAAATTGAACTAGCCAAGTGTATAGGTATAACTGTTTTTTTTAAGCTTTATTTAAGTTCCAGCTCCAAATTTTTAATTTAACTTATTTTAATTTTCAGCACAAAGGTATTTATTCGTTATTCGTAATATACAATGTGGTTTCAAATCAAAAAAAAAGTTTTGGATTTTCCATTATTTCGTCCGTTGTGTAAAAATGCATTGTGGCATAATCCCTTAATTTACTAATATATCATGTATATTATATATTTTCATTTTAAAAATACATTTTGCTACACAATTTTTTTCCTCCAATTTAGTTTCAAAAGTTAACACTACATTATCAACATTTTTGGTTTCAGATCTGATATTTTTCCCAATTAAGCTCTTACATGTTCTTATAATTAGGCATTTTTCAAAACTGAAACGCAGCAAATATCAAACACATCACATTGAACAGCGAAAACCAGCACGTTTCAAAATTATGATAATGCGCACTGAAAACAACTAGTCATTTCAAGCAAATAAACAGTAAAGTTATGGACATTATAAAATATTCATGGCCTTAGGAATTTAACATTGACACTCCTCGGAGTTATGACACGTTAGTTGGTTCTGAGCTTAATCAGTAAAATTAAATTTAATCGCTTCCTCACTATGTAGAGGTCATCCAAATCCCATTTGCAGTTGATTCCTTTCACGCTGTGTTCGCGACTTTAAGTCTCCACCAGATTTGCAATAATTAAGATAATGTTGTGATAATTAAATTCACTTGCACGGGATCAATATTCTTATCATAATCAATTCTAAATAAGATTTTCTGAGTGGACGTAATTCATTGTTTTATTTATTACTGCTATAAGTATTAAAAGCCGCTTAAGAAAGTTGTTAAATTATATTATGTCGAAAAGTGGCGGGGAAAGGGGGGGGGGTAGGTTTATTAAAATAAAGTTCATTTCATGGATTAGGTGAAAAGAGTTAGGCTGCAGTTTCTAAACTTGGGCGTTATCAACTAAAGTAAATGCATAGCAATGTGTTTAAAACTTTTGTGTACTGGTTGCCCGCTCAAATCTGCCGTTACCCCAAACATTTATGATCTGCAATATACATAGTTTAAAAAGTGCGATATGGGATTTGTAAAGTTGTCATGCACTGCTTAACACTAGAAAGACGGCGTTTTGCGTATACCTAGAAAGACTAGCAGCGGTCACTTTGACCGCTATACTTAAAAGATTGGAAATTTCCTCCTTTCGGGATTTTTAACCACAGAAAAGATTTGTTTCAACATGTCAGAGTTTAATTTAACAATTTAATCTTAATATAGTCTGCAAGTAAGTCTCAGATAGCTTTTTTTAAATTTTGTTTGGTCAAGTGAAATACATGCTTTACACAACTGGCATTGCGAAATTTTCTTAGCATGTAATAACTAACAAGTACTATTATCAACCATGCATGTGTTTAGTTAAAAAAATATCTAAATATCGCAAGATACCGTACATTACTATCTTTTACAGATTTCGAAATACTTATGTTATCACGTCACCTGTATTTTAGCCATTAACAGTTTTTTTTTTTTTTTGGCAATGCTCGTAGATTTATTTCCGCATAGTTTAATTTCACACTATTTTAATCTTTTTCTTGAAGTAGATATTTATTTATATGCAGCAAAATTGATCAGTTGAGGTGACTTCGAGGAAATTGGAGAAATAGACGTTCTGTTTTTGAATTTTTTTTTTTTTTTTCGGCGTCGGACCCTTTTCCCTTTTTCTTTCACTGCTTTTTATATTTTGAGCATCAGTTTTTCTTAGCGAGGTTTCTTCTGATTCTAACTCAGAAGAACAATCCTTTTCTGCAAATCTAGGCTCCGAAAAATATTCGCAATAATCTCATGAAAGCAAACTATTCCCATCACTAGGAATACATTTCTCTTCAGATAAGTCAGACTGTTCATTCGAACCATAGTCTGTTTTAGATAAATCTGCAACAGTTTCAGGAATATCTTATAAGTTTTGCTTGTCAACGGTTCTTCTCGACATCATGAAGATAATTATGTGACTGGGCACTTCATTATCATCGAAGAAAATAAACGTCAATGCTTCAAGCAAAGCACATGTTTTGGTGCACAAAAGAGTTCCAGCAAACATTTTTGGAATTTACCTGCTTATATTTACTTCTTTTTAGACCCAAAGTAATTTCACGTGTCCAGTCACATGCTTTTCAAATTTACCTTTCTCAACTTTGCTCCCCGTACAGATAGCAGAAAACTGAAACCATGCAACCAGCAGGTGTTTCGCATTTTCCTAACAGTTCAAAGAATTAAACCTGACCAGCAGGTACTACTCAAGCTCAAAAGAACATGACTCACCCTGACAACTAACAATAGTCCATAGTACACACAACTGATAAGAGAAAAAAGAAGAAAACGGATGCATAAAGAAAGGTTCACTTAGCGTTCAAAATGACCGTAGTCAGTCTTTCTAGGTATAAACATTTATAGCGACTATAATAATAATCCTAAAGAAAAAAAAGTTACTGTTGTAAGATCTTAATAAACAGTTAGGAAAAGTCAATGAAGGAATAAGAGTTTGAAAATTAAACGCAGCAAATATGAGCATTTGAAAATCGTTTGCGGTCAAAAGGACCGCTTCCGTCTTTCTAGTGTTAAAAAAACGCTTAAAGCGACACTTGGTGATAAAGATCGAAGTTGCCGTTCTTATTTCAGAAACAGTACGCAATGCAGAAGAAAAAAAAACAGTCACAAAGTTGGTCAAAATTGCACATTTGCTTTAGAAACTATACAAATTAAAAGCTCAACTAGCAATGTTGGTAAATAGAGTTGCATACTCTTATTTGATGTGTCTTTATCAAAAAGGGTTTACAAGTTCAAGTCAGATGAACCAAGAGGTAATTCTACGTCACCACCTTATCTGATGACTTGATCAAGTAAGATTTTTTTAAAAAATACTAAGCACTTTTCAAAATGCACTCAGAAGGACAGAATAATTTTTCTGATTCAGAAAGGACAATTTAAGTATTACTGCAGTTTTCAATTATTTCAAGAAAAAGACTTCTTAAACAAAAAAAAGTGCGGCTCAAGTCATGTAGAGAATGTTTTATCGTTATGTAGCTTTCAATCATAAATTTGAGTGTTGAAACACGCATTTTTTTTCTTAATGGGAAAATTTGGTTTGAAATGACTTGAGCGCACTTTTCTTCGTTTGTAAAGTCTTTTTCTTGAAATAATTAAAAACTACAGGAATACTTAAATTGTCCTTTCTGACCCAGAAAAGTTATTTCGTCCGTTTGAGTGCATTATGAAAAGTGCTTAGTATTTTTTAAACAATTCTGTTATTCTAAAGTTTTTCGTTTTTAAACAAAATTTTATTTTAGAATTTGATTATTTAGCGTTAAGTTTTACCTTCAAATTAGACAAATCTTTTAATGAAATTCTGAAGTCTGTAAGTGGTCGAAGTTGCTGAGATATAAGTAAGCGAATGTTTCACAACATATAAGTAACTTGGGATAAAGATCCTAATACGTCTCTTTATTTGGCCCCGTTACCGATTATTGGCATAGATGCATAGATGAGGATAAAAACCATAAGAAAAAAACGACAGTGAATAAATTTCGTTCTTGCTCCAGAGAAGCCTTGATTCAAAATTTTCTTTGTGATTACTATTACCATTACATTTGCAAAGCAACAAAATTTTCAACTATGGGTTTTTTATTTAAACATTTAATGGGGAAATTACATGAAATTTGCTATTTCCCATCCTAACCGAAATAATAATTTTATTTGAGATTTTTAATTTTTCCGCATTAAGTTTTACCTTAAGATTAAGCAAATCATTTAGTGAAATCAAAAAGTCTATAAGTGATTTAGTTGCTGAAATAAAAGCAAAAGCAGGCCTCAGATTACTCCGTTACAATCAGGCCAAGTATAATGAAAGTGCTTAAAAAAAGATGAAAACACTAAATTCGAGTTTTGTGGGTAGTTGGTGTTGTAAAAAGTTTTACTGCGTAGCGCCTTGCAATTGGACTATTTATTGACCCTAACTTTTGGACTGCTGTTCAGACATGATTAGGGTGAGTACGGACTTTTGCGGGAAGATCATATGTCACTAAAAGTTGAACCCCAAGCTCTATGACGAAGTATCGAAAAAAAAAAAAGATTCAGATAAATATCAAATGAATGTGTACCACCATGTTATTTTGATCTGATTATTTCATTACAGCTAATTACCTCAAGGAAGCAATAGAGCATTTTTCTCATTTAGTGCAACTGTTTTATTTCAGAAGTAACGCATCAATTCACTTAGCACGAACATAAATTTGTAAAAAAAAAAAAAAAAAAATACTGCCGTGTAAAAGTAAGACAAAATCTATTTCTACCTCAAGTCTTGCTGTATCTTTCCAATTCCTGCAGATGTAAACTGATCTCAAAACAGTTCGTGCAGTGTTAGTTAACCTTTTTTCTAACACATGAGCCACGTTACCAATAGGGAACATAATGGAAACGGTATTAAGTACGTCAGTAAATAATGATGGCCTTATTTGTGATCTTCAAGCCGAAGTGGATAAGTGGTCTTAGCAATGTCTAGATAAGCTTGTAATGCTAGGTTCGACTCCCATCCTCTACTATCCCTTCTTTTGGCTGTAAATTCCTATATCAAATCTGTTTTCTTAAAATTGATTTTACTAAATGTAACGGAGGCGAAACTGTTGTGGTCAGTACATTCCTGCGAAACCTTGAAAAAACTTGAAGCTAGTTGATGGCAGCAGCAGAGCCAGCTACATTTTCTTTAAAAAATGCACAAGGTATTTTTTTTTTCCACAGCGCGGTGCTCATTAGGTTTCAACACATTTCAATTTATTAACGGACATTTCAAAAAAAAAAGTCATCCATTTTTTTGTGTGGAAAATCTCAAAAAAATTACCCCTTCCCCCCACAGAAAAAGTGCATCAATTGTCAGTTTATTGATATTTTGTGAGACTTTAGAAAATCCCTATGTCTTGTGGAACTTACTCGCAATATATATGGGTTTGGGGACCACTTTTTACTTATTTTTTTTTTTCTTTTTTGTATCGGTCTACAACAAACTAGGTTGTACAAGTGCTTTAAATGCTACATTACTCACTCCAAGGAACTTAGCACTGTGTGTTGGTTTTGCATTTTTATTTCAGTATCGTATTTGATGTTTACACGGTATGTGAAATTAGTGCATGGTATTATTCTTATTAGTCTAGTCTTCTACACTGTAAAAAAAAAATGTAAATTTTGAAGAATTTATCCGTATTTTTTACAGAAAAAAACTGTTCGTAATAAAATACAGGATTTCTCTGTTTTTTTTGAATCTGTAACCGGTTATACTTTGGTTTTCTTCGAATCTTCGAAATTTCGCCCGCGTGTTTGGATTTTGGTTCTCGTGCTCGAGTTTTTGATCTTATATTTATTTAAAGCGAGTAAGTCTTAAATCGTTTGCAACTTCCATTTCATTGCATCCTAATCAATATTTTATTATTATGTTTTTTTGTCATCTGTTACAGAGGCATATTCGGAAATTTACCTTTGTATACATGTATTTCGTAGTAGTATGGTAAATATTGAAATAGATTTATGAAAGTATAGTTTCATTTTTTTAATCTTCATAAAATAATAAATCAGCTTAAATAAATAATAAAAATACGGAAGATTTCTGTAAAATAAACGGAAGAAAACTGGCGTCCTGGCTGACAGTTTTTTTCTGTAAATTTTACGGATTTTTTTTACGGTGTAGTACTATTTCCAGTTTTTTTTTAATCTACAACATGTTTCTATAGTTGAATTTAAGTTTTCTGAAACGTAACTGAGTACATACACACTCCCCTCCCTCCTTCACCAATTACTCTGACCATCAAACGATAAGATGCAACCTTTTTTTTTTGTTGTTTTTTTTTCTTTACGTCGAAGTTAAAAATAAATGGATGTGAAAAATGTAAAAAAAAAAAACAATAGCCAGTTAGGTGCGTCAAAGAGCAATTAATTGAATGTGGCATAGAGTAGAGTTTTACATAAATTTAATCGAAAAAAAAAATATTCACAAGAAAAAAAATCACTTTTGGCGTTACTTCCATGTTTAGAGAAAATAGTACATCACAACTTTTTTGAAATTAAACCAGTGCTGTAGTTTGGGTTAAAAAGAATGAAATTTTCATCGTGCAAATTTTTCGAAGAACAATTTAGACGTTGAATGAGAATTTATACGAAAACGTGAAATGCTGGATAAACTTTATAATGATTTTTGGTTCAGAGAAATGAGTTGAAAGTATATGGTATTCAATTTTGCAATAAATGTTATTAAAGAAAAAAATGATTCCCCTACTTTACATATCCTTGTTCATGAACAATAAAACTTTGAACATTACTATTTCAAAGTAATAAATTTTATTTTTTATATTTTTTCCTTTGTGTTTAAATGAACTAGAAAGTGGTAAAAAAATAACTAAACGTAAATACTTATTCAAACGTTGGTTTTATCAGGTTATTCAGCCTTATGCAGTTCGAAATCATATTTTTACACTTACCTTTTCCTTATTTGTTCATTAGTACTTTTCGGCATTTCTGTCCTCTTATTTCTTGAAATGAGATGTATTTTAATTGAAAAAAGATTTTTAAACATAAGTTACAACTGAAAAGATGCGTATGCATTAATCTCAAGTTCATATTTTCAATCATCAAACTCCAATTAATCAACATTAAATCTCTGCAATTAAAGAAATCGAAAGTGCACTACTGTTTTTTTACTTCCTTTTACAAAAAAGGAAGTATTGTATTCACGAAAAAATTTTCACTCAAAAATCGGCCTTAATTTCCATTTTTCTCATCCCCGAATGAATGTTGAGTTTTTTTTCGACCCGACCACACGTGGATATATGCCTAGAAACGTACAGACACCAGAAATATCCATTTCGACGGCCTACGAGTTAATTACAACGAATTTTCTCGTGACGTCCGTATGTACGTATGTATGTGCGTATGTGTGTATGTGTGTATGTATCTCGCATAACTCAAAAACGGGATGTCCTAGAAAGTTGAAATTTGGTACGTGGACTCCTAGTGGGGTCTAGTTGTACACCTTCTTTTTCGGTTGCATTCGGGTGTTTCTAAAGGGTTTTTTTGCACCTTTTTGGGGGGCATTCATTGTTTATTTCGATGCAAACTGAAGTGGTGTTATAATTTGGCGAACACTTGTCGATATATCGAAAGTCTTTTGGTCGCCAAGTTTTGTCGCCAACTTGGTGACAAATTTGGCGATTTTTTTAAAATCTGGTTTTAATGTGGCCATTGTTGTTGATATGTAGAGAGTTAGAGAGAGAATCACATTAAAATTGCTATAGTAGGGAAAAAACATTAAATTGGTGTAAAAGAAGTCATGTGATGCGCACATCAGCTCGTTTTTTACTTCCTTTTACAAAAAAGGAAGTATTGTATTCACGAAAAAATTTTCACTCAAAAATCGGCCTTAATTTCCATTTTTCTCACCCCCGAATGAATGTTGAGTTTTTTTTTCGTCTCGACCACACGTGGATATATGCCTAGGAACCTACAGACACCCTAAATATCCATTTTGACGATCCCCGAGTTAGTTACCACGAATTTTCTCGTGACGTCTGTATGTACGTATGTATGTGTGTATGTGTGTATGTATCTCGTATAACTCAAAAACGGGATGTCCTAGAAAGTTGAAATTTGATACGAAGACCTCTAGTGGGGCCTAGTTGTGCACCTTCCGTTTTGGTTGCATTCGGATGTTCCTAAGGGGATATTTTGCTCCTTTTTGGGGGGAAATCATTGTTAATTTCGATTTAAACTCAAGTGGTGTTATAATTTGTCGGACACTTGACGCTATATCGCCAGTCTTTTGGTCGCCAAGTTTTGTCACCATCTTGGCGACAAATTTGGCGATTTTTTTTTTAAATTCTAAATTTGGTTTCAATTTGGCCACTGTTGGTGATATTTAGAGAATAAACAACTGAATCACATTAAAATTGCCAATAATGGGGAAATGACATCAAATTGGAGTAAAAGGAAGTCATGTGAGGCACACATCAGTTCGTTTTTTTAACTTTTTCGCAAAAAATAGTTTTTTTCTTTATTTTTGAATACTAAGTGTCACCTTTGAGAGGCGTTAAATTTTCCGTGACTTTAAGATATATTTGGTTTTTTTTTTCTTTTGCGAATTACATGTGTTGTAAATGTATACATGGGTGACAAGAATACATCATAACTTTAATGCTAATAAAATATAACGACCAAACTTCAAAATAAATAAGAATACATTATTTCTGTCTAATATATTTTCAAATTTTCAAAAACTACCTTTAGCCTTAATCATACCTTTAAACGTGTCACAAAAATTCGGATATGGGCTTCAACTTACTTTCCTACATTTAATCGCAAGCCTTGCATAAGGATTTCTTTAGGGAAGCCAAGGTTTTATAAGGCTTAGCACGCACCCTTGTCTCCTCCATGGTCCAAACAGAATAAGCCATTAGGTTCAAATCTGGAGAACACACTGGCCATTCCTGAGATTCAATAAAATCCGGAAAATGTGTCTTGAGCCAATCTTGAATGCCTTTAGCTCTGTGTGGAAGTGTGGAATCATGTTGGAAGGTCCATCTTTTGTTTCAAAAGAACTTTCGTGACCAAGATAAAGGCGTTTGCGGTATGTTTCTTGATTAATCGTTACCCCATTGATCTACAAAATCAAGTGATATTTTCCCACCAGTACATATCCTACCCTAAATTATTATATTGGGATCGTTGACTACGTTTCCAAATGCAAGATAGTCTTAGTGACAAAGATGTGTGCTAAACCTCATAATATTTCGGAATCCCTAAAGAATTTCTTATGCAAGGAATGAGATAAAATACCAGTAATTAAGTTGCGATTCATAGATTAAAAATTTTGTGAAACGTTTAAAGATCTGTAAGCTCTGTATAAAGGCAGCCACTTTGAAAATTAGTAAATATATAAGACATAAATAATGTATTTATGTTTTTTTTTACATTTATTTAGAAGTTTGGTCTTAAATTTTACATTAGCATTTAATTTATGATTAATTTTGTGTGTAAAAGTTATTTCTATTCGCCCTGTACATAAATATATAGATAGACATGTATTACATATTTTTTAGTTGACATTTTAATTCCACTGTCTCAGTATGTTCCATTCTATTTCATCTGTTCGTTTCTTCTGTTCCATTTCTCCATAGATACTAATGCTGAATCTAGTTATTTTTTCCAGTTTAAAATTTTTAAACTTCTTGAAAAATGTTCGGAGAATAAAGAGTAAAAAAGTGTTTTTAATAGCTGTCTATCGAGAAATACCATTTTTTTCCCGAGAAATAACCGAGTGCAAACTAACGAGTCTCAAGACCATTGACCAAAATAAAAAGAATGCAACTATCTTTTAACGTACCATTTTTCATATGGTCTATTTCTGACGTAGAATTTGCTTCAACATTATTTGAAACACTTTTTAAAACCGCATAAAAGTGGTTTCGTTAACTATAACTTTCTATGGATCGATTAGTTGTTACAATACTTTCAACATGAAGATGCTTAGTTTTAAGCATTTCTTTTATTGCGGGATTTAGTAAGAGAATTGTTGAGAAATACTTATTGTATTTCAAGTAAGAATGGTCTTTTTTTCTTCACATTTATTTCGCTTACATATTTTTTTAATAAACGTTTCTCGGTGGCAGTTGGCTTCGATATTTATTAATATATATTCGCAGCTGCAGTGTCCTTGGATCTTATGTGAATTCCAGCGGTAACAAAAGGGCAGTTTCACAAAAAAAGATGCATTTCTGTCTGTGAGCATATCGAAGTACATATTTTTTTCTTTTTTTCAAAAACTTTTCTAAATGTATATATACTTTATACACATTATAGTATGTAGATAAAAAAGCCAAAGCCAGGTCCTTTTTGACAGTAACATTTTTTTTTTGTAATGAAATTTCAAAAGCGGTAACGGAAGGACATTTTTGCGACAAGATTTTCAAGCAATCATGTTCTCCCCAAAAGTTCAGCCAAACTATAAATGGGAAAATTCTCACATACAGGAGTGTTTAGTTTTCACAATTCCACTTTAAGTTTAAAATATATATATATATTAAGCGGTAACAGTAGCGGAAGGATTAAGGAGATCAAAACAAATAACTTCGAAAATTTCAACTTACAAACATTTATTCAGCTAATACAGCAGTCTGGAACAATGATATCTAATGCCTGAGTCATCTGTTACAATTCTGAATTCTTTAAATATTCAATAATTGTATCATAACCTGTAGAACAGTTATCTTCTTTCTCAGGAATTACAAAGATCATTCCCACATTATTATGCATTCTCAAACAAGCTATTTTCACTCCTTTACCTTCTATATGAAGTATCTGTCAAATATTGATCTTTGTTAATTTCTTTCCCTTCCATCCAACTAACAAAACTTGTCCAAACGTTAATGAATCCTTTGGCATATTCTTATGATTTTGTGTTTTTGATTCAGCAGTACCTTCATTTTTAACATTATTTATAACTGAGTGTCTGTTGATTTTGGAGTTAAATCTCATTCGATTTGTTAAAGTACTTACTATATTGAATAACATAACTTGTTGCAGGATTCAAATAGTGCATATTTTGTGTGTCAGGATGAGAATGGATCATTTTTTCTCCATATTTTTGAAAGTTGATCTATGAATTTACTAATCTCTGATTCGCAGTGCGTTTAACGGTTAAATCAGTGATCTCAACAGTCTTTTCCTGTGACTTGTGGCAGCAAATCTGAAGGAAGTTTCAATCTTGTATTGTTCCAAAATAAATTTCAAGTTTTTAAGCATATGATTCTGCTTGAATTGGCTTGTCATATCACAAACACGGCATATCAAAAAGATTTTCACATGCTTAGGAGTTTTTAAGTATAAATTTCATGGTTTTCATCACATACAATAGAAGAAATAAAATCACGAAACATTAAAAAAAAAAATACATAAAAGTTTTTTTTTAAATAAAAGAATACATAATTTTTGTACAAATATTATTTATAGTTGCTTTAAATGTGACTGTTAACTTTAAACAATAGTTTGTTTTGTACTAGCATTCTAAAATTTTACCCTGTATCAGCTAATAGTTAAATGTCCTTCCGTTACCGTATTTTTTTGTCCTTTCGTTACCATTAAAAATCATATAAGTTAAACATCCATTAAAATTATAACTATGCCTCCTTAACGAAGAGCATAATTTTGCTTTGCATAAAAAAACATTAGTTTCAATACCCAATAGGTTCTTGGTGAACTAACTGAGATGTAGTATTTTGGTAACGGAAGGACATCAAATTGTCACCTTAGTAATGGACCTATTTCATGGTTGAGTAAAAAGAAATTTAAAATTACTTACTAAAAATTTTAACTAGACATTTAAAAGATAAAAGTTAACTTAAATAGTATATGCTGATAACACGTTTATTGAAATCACCCTAACAAATATTTTGATCAACTTGTCCATGAACAAAATATATAATAGTGTTTCTGTGTTTAGCTTATATCGGTTCTTATATTCTTAAGCATAACTTAAACACTTATTAACAGACAGACAAATAAAAAAGTCACCGTTTTCAAAGGTATAAGTTTGACTTATTTTAAGATATGACTTATTTAAATATAAAGTAAATTACGATATTTTATTTTATTAAATAAAAAATGCAATGTTAAATTTATTCGCAGTAATGAAACTTCAGTTGGCAATGAATGTTATCCACAAATAAAAATTTAAAACGATCTTAATACGTTTTAGGCAGTATAATCACATGTGTATTCAATCCCTTGTGCTGTAAATAAGGGATTTTGAATAGCTGGAAGACATGCAGGGGTATTAAGAATATGTTGCTATAATTATATTAAATTAACGAGCGATGCAACATTAACTGATTTAATCATGTTAGCAAAAAGTTTCAACATTCTTTAAATTGCTAGGTAAGGGTACAAATGCATTTATTATTATTATTATTTCAAAAACGTTTTCACTATAACAATAGGTTTCATGCTGCATTTATTTGATGACGCTGAGCGTTTGTATACAAAACTAATTTTCTTAAGCGATTTTTTCTTACAGAAATGTATTTTTTTAATAGATGCACAACATGATACAAAGTAACACAAACCACAATTAAATGTTTAAAAGCAAAATTTATTATTAGACATGCTGTCCTCATTTCATGACGTTGAGCGTTTGTATACAAAACTAATTTTTTTAGGCGATATTTTTTCACAGAATAGTATTTTTTTAATAGATACACAACACGATACAATGTTACACAATCCACAATGTAATGTTTAAAAGCAAAATTTATTATTGAGAATGCATTCCTCAAATTTTTAAATGCATATTCAGGGTTGAATTTTTTTGTGTATAATAGAGGAAAATATAGCACGCATAATGCGGCAGTGCATTTCATGCAATATGTTTGGCTTTAATGAACACATATTACATAAGCAATGCCTCTTTTTTTTTCTCTCCTACCATGCTGTATTTTGAAGAACTTTTGTCAGGAAGTAAGTACATTGGATCTGGATGTTATCTGTAGGTATATTTCCTTGGACCATTTTCAATTTCACACCATTTTTTGCATAGGTTAAAAAAATATATTTTCTAAAACTTTGATATCTTAGATCACGGGACCTTCTTACACATAATGTAGCTGTTCACAACAACCGTACTTATCATTCAAGTGATAATGCAATAATACTGTTTTTACCCTCTTTTGGATTAGAATGTTTTTACAAAAGACAATCAGAAACTTCGACACTTCCCATGTGGAGGTGTAAGAAAAATGATTGCTACATCATAAAGCTTTTTTTACTTCCTTTTACAAAAAAAAGAAGAATTGTATTCGCGAAAAATTTGCACTCAAAAAACGACCTTAATTTCCATTTTACTCACCCCCGAATGGATAGAGTTTTTTTTTTTTTCGACTCGAACAGACGTGGATAAGTGCCTAAGAACGTATAGACACGCGAAATATCCGTAATGACGATTCCCGAGTTACAAGGAATTTTCTCGTACGTCTGTATGTACGAATGTATTTATGGGAGTATGTGCGTATGTGCGCACGTGCTTACGTGCGTATGTGCGTATGTATGTCGCATAACTCAAGAACGGCAAGTCCTAGAAAGTTGAAATTTGGTACGTAGACACCTAGTGGGGTCTAGTTGTGCACCTCCCCTTTTGATTGCATTCGAGTTTTCTAAAGGGATCTTTTGCCCCTTATTGGGGGGGAAATCATTGTTAATTTCGATGTAAACTCAAGTGGTGTTATAATTTGTCGGACACTTGGCTATTTATTACCAGTCTTTTTGTCGCCAACTTGGCGATAAATTTGGTGATTTTTTTTTAAAAATCTGTTTCAATTTGGCCACTGTTGGTGATATTTAGAGAGTAAATTATTGAATCACATTAAAATTGCCAGTAATGGGGAAATGACATTTAATTGGAGAAAAAAGGAAGTCATGTGATGCACACATCAGCTCGTTTTCTTTTCTGGACTCCCCATCTTTGTACTGAAGAAATATGTTTATCGAAGGCAAATTCGAATTGCCAGGAATTTTTTTCCCCTGTATTTAAAAATCAAAAAAAAAATGTACAGTTTGTGCAGTCATACCTACAACACATACACATTATTAAAATCTAAGTACAGAAATATTTTAACCCACAGTCTCTTTTTCTGAAATATATCTTTGCTAATAATAAAGCTGAAAGTATCTCTTTCTGGATCTCTCTCTGTCGAGATCTCTGTTTGGATGTCTGAATCTCTGACTCGCATAGCGTCTAGAACGCTCGGCCGATTTTCATGAAATTTGGCACAAAACTAGTTTGTAGAGTGGGGATTGCGAGTTTTTGGAAAATTCGATTTTATCTTTTTCTATGATTTTATTTTTACCACCATTGATGGCTTTAATTCCCTTGCACCGAGCGAATTACCATAATATGGACAAGCAAATTACCAAAACGTGGACGAGCAAATTAACATAGCATATTGGCGAGAAATTCATCATCCATTATTTGTAAATATACAGGCGAAAACAATGACCTTTTAATTTTCCACTACGAACAAAGTACTTCCACTAGTAACAAATAAAAGTCAAAGTTTAAAATTCTGTAAGTAACAGGCAAATATAGGAAGCATTGAAAAACCACAAGAGTGCAAATGTATTTAGAAATATATGTGTTGAAACTTACTTAAACTAAATAATATAAATGACTTTTAAGACACAATAACAACTGATCACGGTAAATATAACTGATTATTTTAATGTAAAAACTCTATTTTCTCTTAACTGTAATGAGATATATGCACACAGTGCCACCAATATTATTGATTTATCATTAGGATCCAAAAAGCCAAAATAATAGCGAAACACTTGTATTGTACTAAACAATTATTCTGACTCCAGAGCGAAATTTGAAATCTCTTTCGGAATTAGCTTAAAAGTAAACACTCATTGAGAGAGAGACTGTGTTTAAAAACCGCAAAGAGCTGACTGAATAAGTATTTATAGCATTGCATCGTTAAAGCCCAACGATCCAGTAATGTCTTTGAGGGTAATTACCTTCGCTTGTTATGAAATACAAATGCTCATTAAGAACATGCATTTACATTATTTTTCAAAACGTTTTCCATTAAATCTCAACAGCGTGTTTCTCAAAAGTATTATTCTATTTTTGCTTTGATATATTGTTGAGCTGTTATTTTTATTAGCATGAATTTGGAAAAATAGTTTGCGTAGTTATGTCATTCATATCTTGCACAAAAAGTATAAGCAAGTACAGACATAAAATATAATGAAAGAATAGTCAAAATTTACATGGATCAAAAATAATTGCTGAAGGGTCTCTCGGATACAAGGATACTTCACTTTATCGGATAGACTGAGCGTGAATAGCAAAAATACAAACGTATAAGAAGTATTTTCTTCCTCAATATCAACTGCCTTTCACAAAAGTACTCTGTTTTGTCCTTTGCCTCTTAAAAAGCACTTAAATTGTGTATAAAGGTAGCATTGATGTTTATTTTTAATTCCTTTTACATAGAAAAGGAAGTATTGTGTTCGCGAAAAAATTTCCACTTAAATATCGGCCTTAATTTTCATTTAGCTCACCTCGAAAGAATGTTGAGTTGTTTTTTTGACCCGACCACTCATGCATACATACCATAAGAACGTATGGACGCCCGAAATATCCATTTGGCAATTCACGAGTAAATAACAACGAGCTTCCTCGTGATGTCCGTCTGTACGTATGTATATACATGCGTATGTATCTCGCATAACTCAAAAACGGTAACGCGTACAAAGTTGAAACCTATGTAGACTCCTACTGGGGTCTAGTTGTGCACTTCTTCTTTTTGTTGCATTCGAATGTTCCAAAATGAGTCTTTTATACCTTACTGGGGGAAAATCAGTGTTAATTTCAATGCAAACTCAAGTGATATTATAATTTGGCTGTCACCAAGTTTTTGCCTTGACCAAAAATGCAATTTGGCAAGTCAAATTTGTCCCTAGGTTGACAACAAAACTTGGGGTCTTTTCTTTTTTTGTTCTACTAATCTGGTTTTATTTTGGCGCTATTTAGAGAGTTAACCATTGAATCACGATAAAAATGCAAATATTGGGAAAATTAATCTCTGTAAAACGCTTTTTAGCTTCGGTTTGCGACAAACTAGGGAATAAAATATAAAAAGTGTTTCCTTGCTTACTTCAAGGCAGTCTTATTATTAAATTGGCATAAAAGTGTGTCATGTGTTGCACACATTAGCTCGTTTTATTTTTCAATAACCATTATTTTAACTATACAATAAAAGATGTCATTTTAATAGATAATTTTAAGACAAGTACATGAACTAGTACTTTTCAAAATGACTTGCCAATCATTACTTATATTTTAAAGTTTTGAGCTTTTGTTAGATAAAAACATATTTAGTACTTTAGTATTTACAATTTAACGAGGAGTAATTCAGTAGCTTTGAAATTTGCTGAACACACACATTCCTTTTTTTACCGTATTGAGGATATGGATTACTACCGTTTTTAAGGATTGAAAACATGCAAAAAAAAAAGAACCAGAACAATGCCTAAAACATTAGTCACTTCTCATATTCGCTCCCATCATTTTATACATTATTCTATCTTGGTATATATCGCTTACATTGCGTGGAAGAAACGTAAGCATATTTGAATGAAAAGGAACACAATTGGGAGCAGAAGAGAATAGGAAAGATAAACCGAATGCATCAATGGATGTTCTAAGTGATGTTTGGTTGCGGATAACGATTCCAAATGCAATTATGTTCGTTGGCCAGATGGGGTCAGGTTTCATAAGAAAAGTCTGCTGTTTTCCCTGGAAAATGGAAATGTGTAATACAGATGGGCTGTTGTAATGTTATAACCTATGGATTTTTTTTCCGCTGGAAATGAGAAATAAACGCAAACAAAAAAAAAACTGTTTTCTTGTATCCTAACAAAGGAATGGTATGACAATTTTTTCCCAGAAAAGATACAAACATGTTTCAAAGAAGGATCAAGGGGATCAAGTTTCTGGTTTTCGAGGTATACGTAATTCAAATATACCATTTTGAAGAGTTAATCTCAGTATAAATGACATAATCCGAAATATTTTCATACCCCCTGTCGTTGGTAGGTACAGGGAAGTAACTGCTAGTTTTCCCCTCCTTTATTTTTTTGTCATTTTTGCCATCGATTGCACATAAGCTTTATATTACAAGCTTGTTTGTAAGACTCTTGTTTAAAAAAAAATGTGTAATTCCAGCATTTTTCTATTGCTAGTATTGAATGCAAACCGCCTTTCTTCAAATGTCTCGAAAACTCAATCCTGTAGGTAATGCTTTGTACCTGATCAGAATGAATTAATATTTCACCAAAACAGCTACGGAGAAGCCATGGGGACTTAATTGGGGATAAAGCCTATTAAATGGATTCGGTGATCACGGAAATATTGCCTGTTAAAAAGATACAATAAATTTCAAGTATTTGCGAGCAGTTGATTAGTGCTTACACTAAAAACAGTCAACAAAAGAAAGGAGAGGAGCATTTTATATGAGTAACGTATTATTAGATTTTGAAATGCTGTCCACCTTGCTCCGGTGAACTCTTTACTGTAAATTCGAAACGACAGGTTCCACACCAGATTAGACGTTATCTGTGATGACTGTAAGCACGTGATTTGCTTGCCATACGTAGAAAACTGAAATTTGGACTCTGATTGCCCATCAATCGGCACTTTTCGAACTACTTTTTTTTCCTTTGTGAAACAAATTCCAATGACCTCTGTTGAAATAAGAAAACATTTTAAGCAGTAGTTTTTTAATCTAAGGCGTTTTGAAATTGAGAAAACTTTCGTCACTCGATATGAAACATTTAGGAAATAGCAAAATGAATGTGAATATAAACTAGATGTAAAACCAACAACTGTAACATTTTCCTAAATTGTTGAATTGTGCTCACTATTATCGTCACTGATCGACATGTAAATAAACTTTAATTTTAATGTCCGGAAAGAAGAAGACAGCGGTAACTCCCACATACCGAAAATTCCCCCTAGTGACGGTACTTAAAACAATTATGAACTAACAAATTTGAAGTCCATTTAAACATTTCAGGCAGTGAAAAGAAAAGGAATGCAAGTGCCAAAATGGAAAATTTCGAGACAACCTATACAATTGGTTTGAGAACGTCTCCTCTGCGTTAGTGCAAGGTTTAATAAAGTCTAACCACGAAAAGTTGAGTCTTGGAACCCCCCCCCTTTCAGAATTGTCCATTTTCGTGAAGGGGCGATATGGAGAGGGAAATTGGAACGGAATTTGCAAGTGCGTCACTGGGTTCAGAGCTTGAATACGTCAACTTGGAAATTAAGAAATTAGCTAAAGAGGTAAAACATTTTAGTTTTGTGCGGTCAAGGTGGATGTTTCATTGGACAGGTTGCATCTTGCATAGGTGAGTAGGTCCTGGTTTTACTTCTTTCAGCAGTCATTAGTCAAAGATAACAAAGCCCATTATAATAAATTTCAATTGAAAATTGACGATAGTAGGGTTGCAATAAAAATCCAAGGCTTGTCATTTTTACTTTCTCGCCAACTCAATGCAGTTATTGATACACGTTGAACTTTACAGGTCTAAATAATCACACAAAGAAAATATAGTAGGAGTATTTTTTTTTCATATCGCCAAAATGTTGCTAAACTCCAAAATATAGCACGCATCCTTTCTTCCTTCTCTACCTATTTTAAGGAATGAACTCGTTTTCTCAAATGATTGGCAAGGGCCATTTGCTCGCAGTCTTACTATATTAGTTGGTGCAAGGTCTCCTCTGCATTGGTGCAAGGGGTAGTTTCCAGTGACCCTAGTAAGTGCTCCTATACAGCGTGGTTTAGAAAAAAAAATCAATGAAAGCCTACCTAAGAGCTGAACTTTAAATGCGTTTTACTCGAAAAAGTTCACTTGCATAGTTACCTGCCACATGTGTCCATGTACCCTAAAACTTGAAAATATACTAGAACAGTTCAGTTGGTTTTCAAGTTAAACCGGTTAAAACAATGGGGTGTTTTTCTTCAGCCAAAAATACTACTTTTAGTCACTGAAATTGATAGAATGAGTAAAAAAATAACAAGGACCCGGAAAATACTTTCATTTTCTCAACAATATTTTTTAATTAATTTTTTAAAATGTCCGATTTTGAAAACAAGGCGTGGTTTTTATGGCGTCACAAATGATGCAATTTGGCGCATCTTTCTTCCACTTTTCCACGTTATGATAATCAAGAAGCGAATTAAAATTGAACTCTACGCTTGCTAACAACCACATCGTTGCCAATACACGTGAGTAAAGATGCGAATTAAATATTTTTTTCTCTGATTGGCAACAATGAATGGCATTTCATCATGTGTGATATCTAAACAATAAAAGCATACCGATTTAAGCATTTTTTAAAAATATTAAACTTAGTCAAATCATTTAAAAAATGGTCAGATCCTATTCGCAACTCCAAGAAACTATAGGGCACGCTGCAGTCACTGTCTAATGGTGGATGAAAAAACTAAAAAGAAGCGCACGCCGTAACGTATACATTGCTTCTAAACTTAGGAAATGAGAGAAATTTTTGTTCGCATGTATGATTTTTTGTTCTTTATTCATTTAAAAAGATTTTTCAAAGTCTTTTGGTTATTCTGACCCATGTAGAAAGATAATAGAAATCAAAAAGTACTACGAAAGTAAAAAATTAATGCAGAACACACAGTAAGTTGTTCTAAAGCAGCCATTTTCACGATGTTGAATTCGGTATTCATAAATTTTTGGTTCGCTTCGAACAGCATTTTCATTTTGTACTGTTTTTTCTATACATTAGTACATATTATGTCCAATTTCGTGACATTTCCGGCATTTGTTGATATTTTTGTGACATTTCCGGCATTTGTTGACATTTTTGTCACATAGTGCACATACGTGACAGACTGTCAAGAGTAACATTTAACGCTAGATAATTTATTTCTATGACTATATAATTGGATATCAAAAGAAATCATCATGCATTTAATTCATTCTTCATGGCAATGATTTAACTGATATGCGAAATCTTGTCCAGATACATTATTCTTTCACACAATACTAAAACCATAACCCTA
Organism: Uloborus diversus; assembly: GCF_026930045.1. Taxonomy (NCBI): domain Eukaryota; kingdom Metazoa; phylum Arthropoda; class Arachnida; order Araneae; family Uloboridae; genus Uloborus; species Uloborus diversus. The sequence continues at coordinate 47,770,954 of NC_072737.1, forward strand.
TCAGCAGATTTTTGGCAAAACTCTTCTACCGATAATGGCAGCTTTTGCAGAGCAATAAAATAAAGTTGGCGCGATATTTTAGCGATAAAAATTCCAAGCTTTTATTTTTTTATTGTTCTTTGGAGTTTTCAATCTGTTCTGCGATAAATATTTTCAAGAAAATTTATTTGCATGCTGTCCATTTCAGTTGGATGCTATAGTAACAAGGTTATTTAAATCATTTATGTGGAATTAGGTTAAGGAAAAGCAGTAATTTTTCAGCATGTCCCTAGTGTCCAGTCAATGTTGTTTAGTCCGCTTTTTTTTCATCGAATTGAAAAACTGATATTTATTCAAATTCACTCAGAACAAGATAAATAAAATGTGTACTCACAGTTTATATCAAATATTTTTGATGTTACGCTGTTGCGAATGACGGTTTCAAATGACGAATAATGCAAATGAAAAAATACACATAATAAACTGTTTGTTTTGTCCAAAATGAACACGTGAAACGCAATGTTTTAGTTTTTTCGGCAGTTTTGTAAATCACCGCAAAGTAGCGTATTCGAGCTCTGGAGTTGCGAATGTTTTTAAGCATGCTCTTTCAAAAAAAATATATATATATACTTTTAAAATTTTGGAAACTACCGCATTACAAAAAAAAAAAATTCAAGTTATGATTCCACAATTTTGCTCATTAACGGAGAACTGCCAAGGAGATTGTTGAAGCAGTAGCTTTCCTGCATATTCCAGCATCTTAGTGTATTTGTTAAACGATGTTTTGTCAGTTTATTATATTTATCATTTCATAACTGAACTCACGTCTTGTTTTTTCTTATTTTCAAGCAAAATATACTTTTATTAATATTATCTTCGTCGGGGTAACGCGTCAATGAGTAATTTTGTTAACTAACTTAGATCAGTTAAACATGACGCAAAGTAATTTTAACATTTTATTAAAGTAATTCTGAAAAAAAAAACCTTTTATTTTCGGTGCTTATACTATTCGTAATTAGTGAAGTGAAAGTTTAGCTTCTGTTGTTATTTAAAACGCTGAATAGCGTTGAAATTCGTCAAAATTATTCGCAGCAATGAGATGAACTGTTGAAAATCTGCTTCATTTACCAAGGAACAGAAACGTAAATAAGCTATTTCAAGCCAGCGTATTGAGCGTATAAAAATTAATGAGCCTAGAAATTTATGAACGAGATGAAAATTCGAAATGTTATTGTTGCTAAAATACATGACATGGGCGGTAAATTATTCCTCAGCTATAATTTATATGCTTGTCGTTAAAACTCTTCCGTTTAATATTGGCTTGGTTGGCAGTTACAAGCAAAATTAAATGATTCCCATTTTTCTTACGCAATTTCACTATGCCAGGGCATTTCGCTTTTCTAATTTAATAACATTATTAATGTTTTAGTAGAAGAAGGAGAAGTGATGTTTTATAATAAAGTTTAATCATGCATTTTGTTTAGACAATAAAGAAGTTGCGCTGGCATATAAATGTCATTTTATTGATTAGAAACGCATCATTAATAACAATAATAATAATTGCAATCGCGTAGTACTAATTGAACAATGTTACTCCATTTGGAGATCTCCCTCCTTGGGGAAAATAATTACTAATAAAAATTACTGTCTTTTTTTTTTTTTTTTTGCAATGAGTAGGGGAAGACCGCTTATATTGGACCACTGCTTAAATTGGACAGGGGGCTTAAAATCTAGCGTAGAGTTCTGTGCTACACTCTGCTGGTGGAAACACAAAGATTTATGTCTGAATCCTTTGAGGATGAAGTTTCGTCACACTTCGATCTGTATAACTTGAGTTACCTTGTGATTTGTGTTGAAAACGTGTTCGATCTTATTTTGAGAACTTGTATCTAGTAGAATAATACTAAAATTTGTGATTTGAGAAAATTACTTTTATAGTATGTTAAGCAGTATTTAATTAGGATTACAGCAATGTATTTACATGCATGGTTGGGAAACTTGTAGACAAGGAATAAATAAAAGAATAAAAAATGGCGTGTTTTCCTTTATTGGACAGAATTTTTTTTCCTATATCGGACCGATGGTCCAATTTAAGAATATGTAATTAAGCAAACATTTTTGCTTATCACGTTACGAAATAATAATAACGTAGATAGGATTATTTCGAGCATATTTTAAAATTTTAGTATATTTTAAGGGCATTCATTTTGACCTTTTGTTTTTTTTTCAAACACACTTTCTAAAAGCTGCCACCCATAAAACTAGGTGTTTATCCAATAAGATTCAATTTCAGTTTTGTTTTATATAGTTTTTCAATTTGACTGAAATTTGTGCTTGTTCACGTTATTTGATTACTGGTTATTTTATTGACTACAAGGATCGGTCGTCCAGTTTAAAGACATGAAATTCAAACAATTTGTTTAATTTTTTATAGAAAATAATTTAGAGGTGACATATAAATGCGCTTTTAGGATTACTTAAAGTACAAATTTTAAGGCTTATTAAAGCATGTACACTGGTTTTTATTAAGTAAGTTGCTTAGAAGTCTTAACCCATTCCATGGGTTAAGGCTTCTAAGCAATTAACCGAAACCCCTTAACGCGCATGCCGCAGATAGCGAAACGGAGTTGCTTTTTGCTACGTTGTAACAGCACTATTCTCCCCATTTTGCTATCGGGATTTGAATGTTGTTTTTGTTGTTCAGTTTGCCTTCGAAAATCGCTTCGCTTTATTAGTTTTTTGGCACTGAATTAAATAGAGCAATAAAATACAAAGTTGCTAATATGTGCAGAAATATTCATTAAATTTGCACAGTACATAACAGGAAAATAATAAACAATAGAGGATAGGACGAAAAGCAATTATTTTATTGATTTATTTTTCTTTTTGCTTTTATCTCAGTATATATATATATATTTTTCTTTTTATATACTTAAGCAATCGAAACTGTTAAATGTAAGATGATCTACCTTTCAAAAGGGCTCAAAAAAAAAACATTCTTCAAACAATTAACTGATCGATCCAACCTGTGAGCAAGGGAATCGAATGGACAAAAACGCTTAAACTGTAGGAATGATTTTCTAAGAGGATAAAAAGTATTCTTCGGTGCCTTTTATACATTTTGACCTTTCAAAAGACCAATAAACACAGAGACTGGTCGGTTCTTTTATCGTAACTCGGATGACTTTTAAATACCTTCTGAGTGTCCAGATATCAGTTGCTCAAGCGTGGGAAGTATTTTAAAGATAAATGATCACAAAAGATCAAAACTTGCGGCTAATCCCCTACTTTCCTAAAGGACACTTTTGTGCATGCAACTAAAAGCCACCAGCTGAGAGAGGAATAACAGAGGTGGCCTGGGCGGATTCCCTAAGGAGGTGTCCCCCTTGGTGTCTTGTGGTCAACCCTTTCATATTGTTTTCTTACAACAAAACAGTTTGAATCAGAAAGGAATTCTTCAGAAGAAAAAAAAAAAGAAAATCTTGCTTGAATTTGATTCGGATTGTTTTTCTTTTTTTTAAACATACTTGGATAAATTTTAGTTAGTTTCATAGGATTATTTACTAATTAAGACAATTTGATTATTGAAAAGAAACCAAATGTTTTATTTATATATTTAAAATCTCATAAAAGAAGGTGCAATTAAAACATTGGAGCTATTTTAAAACAATAAATAAAATCTGAAAAAGAAAGGGAGAAAAAGAATGTTTCGTTTCGTTTGAGTAAAGCGAGAAGAACTCAAGATATTATCATTTCATTTGTACTGTAGTATATATTTTATGTTTTGCATGGTGAACTATTACGTATAGTCAATGCGGTCGTCATAATTTTTGTTTGTGAAATTAAAAATATTCAAAACTGTATTACTAAAAAATCCATCAAAGGGTGCCGCGAATATAAAAAGTTATAATTTAAGTTTGAAAATATCATGATTTAAAAATCAATAAATAATAAAAATAATAATAGTATTCAAATAAATAAAAAGCGTAGTAAACACATTATAATTATATATATATATATATATATATATATATATATATATATATATATATATATATATATATATATATATATATATATATATATATATATATATATATATATATATACTCGTACAAAATTAAGATGCGTAAGATTATTAAAAAAATAATAGTGTGTAAAATAAATTATAAAATTTGAGGATTATGAACAATTTAGTGACGGATGCTTGCGTAAGAAGATGGATTTAATATATATATAAATAAAAATATTTCTGTTTATTTGCTAATTCAGCATTATACGTGTCCCATCTAAGAGTAATTGAAAGTTTTGTAAAATAAAATAAATTACAACAAGTTTCTTGAAATACTATAAGTTACATCCCTTTTGTCTAAGAAAAAGAGTTTGATTACCGCTCCCCTAAAAGCACCAGAACCCAGCAGAGAAGAGTAATAACAGGGTTCTGCCCCTAGAAGGATCGCCGACACATATTCGGCCGAAGCAAAAACTGCTAGAAACGCCTTGACGTCGCAGGTTCGTCGAAGCCAGTTAAGCCTTGGTTTCCTAGAAGCGAATCGCCGATCTTCGACGTCGCTCATCGACGTCACGCTGAAATCAAAGTCAAGTGGATTCCGACGTGACCACTCAGAACGCCGAATTGGCTCGGGCGCGCATGAGCAGAAGAATCAAGTTTTCGCCTCGGCGAGGAACGACGCCGACGCTACGCGTGTTCGCTTCTAGGAAACCAATGCTTTAGGAAGCATTTTCTTACGACGAGCCTGAGGTCGGGGCAGTTTTAACGCAAACTGCGCGGCCGATCCTGTATCGGCCGGGGCAAGGAATGGGTTAACCTCATAAAATATTTTTTTTCTTCTTTTCTTTTTAGCCAGAAGCTTCAATTTCAGTTTTGTTAGATAAAATATCTTCTTTTTTTTAATTCGACTGAAATTTTCGCTCGTTAACCTTTTTTTAAGCTAAGTTCTTTATTAATTACAAGCTACGTTAATTTGTATCATTCGTGGTGGTTTTAGAAGATGTCTAAAGGGGGAAACGTGGTTCATAGACGGGGAAAATAATGGAGAGAGCCTTAACTGTTCGTAGGGATGATGATATGGGACAATACTATAAACTTGGCTAACGATAACTGTGCAATTATGCTCCTTTGACGTGACTTTTTCAAGTCTCTGTCCACATATTTCAATCGAACCTGTGATACGTGGATGCGAGAACATTCAATGAGGTCCATTACCCAATATAAAATAAGAGAACTGTTAGGTGACTCTTATGAACGCACTGCAAGCGTGGGTAATATTTTTTGAATGGATTCTCTAGAACAGGAGTTTGACGTATTAGTGTAATATAATGTCCGGATAAAATTAACACAACTTCCGAGGAATCAGTGGTTGGTTCAGTTCAAGTTATGATCGTCGTTCTATTGATGATTTTGTTAAGGTGGCACACATATTACCTTTGCATAAAAATTGAAGGCAGAAGAAAGAAAGCTTCTTCGGCAAATGTTCTAACTTCATCGCCTCATAAAAAGGATCCAGAACAAAACGAGCTGATGTGTGCATCACATGACTTCCTTTTACATCAATTTAATGTTATTTCCCCATTATTGCAATTTTAATGTGATTCAATAGTTAACTCTCTAAATATCACCAACAGTGGCCAAATTGAAAAGAAATTTTAAAAAAAATCGCCAAATTTGTCGCCACATTGGCGAAAAAATTTAGCGTTCAAAAGACAGCCGATCTATAGCCAAGTGTCCGCCAAATTATAACACCACTTGAGTTTACATCGAAATTAACAATGATTTCCCCCCAAAAAGATACAAAAGATCCCTTTAGAAACACCCGAATGCAACCAAAAAGGGTTGCATTCGGAGGGCTTGACCCCCTCTCTCACTTGTTACGAAGTGTCACACTTCACCTTACCCCCTCTCTTCTCCTTGTTATATGTGCCGTTATTTTTCTCTAAGCATATTATTATAAAAATGTGTGATGTCGTCCTTCCCTTATCGCAGTTTAAAACAATTTCCCAAGCTCCCTCCCTCACAAAGTCTCACCAACATTAGTGGACAGATGACAGCCAAGGCGAGACTGCGTCTACCACCACACTTATTACCAAAAACTTTATTCAAACGAAAAATATAATTTGAACTTGCAATGGCACATTTCACTTGCGCATCAATGGTACAGCGGGACAATTCCTGGAAATCTTTACAAAACGAAATGTGTCCATGGCTCCCAAACGGTGCTGGCAAGACTCACAAACGGCCAACTTAAGAGAATCTCTTTTGAGGGTGGCAGAAAAATATATCCCTATTGAGGCAGTGAAAGGCAAAGGGATGTAAGTGGCAAAATTAAAAATTTGGAGATAACCAGTACAAATGGTTGGTGAACGTCTCCTCTGTCTTGGGACAAGGGATAGTACTAGTGGCAAGGTAGGTGCTGTTATACGGTATGATTTAGAAAGAAAAAAATCAATGACAGCCTTCTTAAGACCTTATCTTGAAACGCGTTTTACTCAAAACTTGAAAATGTTCATTTACATCCCTTCGCTTCTAACTGCCTCAATTGTAAAAAATGCTGTAACCATCCAGTAACCCGGAGCATATTCTGGGATTCATAGGATTTTCAAAAGTGGAAACAACTGATCCTTGAATAGACATTGTTTTTTTTTTCTTGTCAATCAACAGCCTATTGAAGTTTATTTGTCTTATGTCAGGTGTCTAAAGTGGATAAACAACAACAACAACAAAAACAGTTGTTATGTGATGATGTTGTGATGAATGATTATGTTGTGCTGTTGATTTTTCAAAAGTAAAATTTGTATCAACTTGCCCCGAAATCGACCTATTTTATGTTAGTTAGCATCATAATTGTTGCGGAAGATTAGAAATGAAGTTCAAGAAAAGAAACAGTTTTGTGTAAGCACAGAGTCAAAAAGCTTCAAAGTTTGTTATTCTCATTCAAACGATTACATTTAACTTTGATTTATCTTTGAAAAAATAAAATAATAATTATCCGAATGTAGTTAATATTTCTTTGCAAGAATTCATTTTTTCAAAAAATAAAGAGAAAATAAATAAATAACACAAAATACCATGAAAAGACAGCTCAAGGAATATAAAACTTTCCTCAAAGACAGACTCTATTCCTCATCTGAACAAACAAAGTTTACTCCTCATTTATAAAGTACGTTCTTTTAAAGTATTTCAATCCTCCCAACTATGTTCAGCACATCTTAAAATATTACACTGATGCACTGACATTATTCTAAATACCAACACAAATATGAAAAGCTATTGTTATTTGCTATTATCACGAGTGGGGTTTATTCTTTTGTTAATGAAGAACACACAATTACATTCAGTTTTGCCTCAAAAATATTCAAAATATGAAAAAAAAAAATATTTAGGAGCACTTAGTAAATTGGATTATTTCATGCCGGAATTTTCACAAAGGAGGTTTTTTAAAGAGTTTTCAAAACTTTGAAAACAGTATGCAGACATAAAGAAGTGTTTTGATTATTATGTTTTTAGGTTGTTTTGTCTCTTGAATTACTTAAAGAGTTATGAGATGTTATGTCAGAGAACATTAAAAGAAAACAGTAATTTAATTTGACTTTAAGTGCACTTCAGCAGTTTGATATTACCTAATTATACATGCATTGTAAAGTTATTATATGTGTGTGTGTTGAGAGAGAGTAAGTAGAAAAAAAATAACGAAATTATATTTCCGAGATCGCAGCTATTTTTTGCTAGAAGTAAGAGGCTCATTTAGTCAGTTTGGCGATATGTTCGAAGATAGAAAAGTGGAAAATTATCATTGTTTGTAAATTTGCTCAAACTCTATTTTGTGTATCAGTTTACAGCAAACTATGAGTGTAATTATTCGAAATGTATTTTTTCTCACTCTGAGACATATAGTTCTTGCCATTTCAGACCTCAAATGCAAACAAAATCATCGTCGTTATTTGCATTTGAACTAGTCATTATTTATGTGTATCATATTTAAAAGGTATTGGAAATGGTCAGACAAAAGCACGATTAAAAAATAACAATTTTGAACTTTAGTTTTAATTGAATGAAAATAGTTCGTCTCTTTATTCCCTGTAAGTATAATATGGCACTACATCATAGATAAAATATTTAGAAGCAAGTAGATTTAAAAACTAAATATATATATATATATATATATTATTAATAAGTAACTCATTTAAAGTATGGTAACAGAAAAAAAATAATAATCAACATTAACGCACATATTTTAATACTCATAACATTTTGCACTATTATTAAAATTATTGGGGGAGGGGGATGTCGAAACCACACATGTGCCCTTAAATGCTGTGTTCACAAGTGACCCATCATAGACCTAAGAACTAATTTTCAAAAAAAGTGAGTTCTTAATTTTTAAAATAATAATAATAATCATTGTCATAAATTTACTTGAACATTCACATATAGCTTGCAATAGTCAAGTTTGACCCAATATTTAGTTTCAAATAAATTTTTATTGTAAAAAGACTGATAAAATTGCAGACAGCACCTGCTGAAACAAAGAAATTGTCACCAAACGAACATAAAATGAGTCATTGTTCTAATAGTTTAGCCAAGAGGATCTGCCATACTTGATAATTTTCAAGATTTTTTCCTTTAAGTTTTCTTTGGTTGATTCAAACCATGTTCATATGTGTCCTCCTTTCCGCTATTTTCTTCAAACTAATTTTATTAACTTTTAAGTGCCAATGTTCCCAAATAGGGACATCTAATTTAAAAAATGTTTAAAAAAAGTTGCTTATGAGAATTTTAAAATATCTCTATTGAAAAATATTTAAGTTAAAAAACATATTTAAAATATTTATTTTGAAAAATGTTTCTATTAACTAACATGTTTTTTCAAAAATCTTCAAATTTAAAACGATTTCCATTAAAAGTATACTTTTTTTTAATATTTATCTATACTAATCACGTTCACAAATGCCCCTTCTTTTCCCCTACACAGATAAAGTTTGTTACTCACTTGTTCTCTCTGCTTTAAAAATGAGTAAATGAATAAATAACATGTTTTTGTGGATCTTACAAATTTTCACTTCATTATTATGTTCCAGTTTAAATGAATTACTTAATCATACTGCAATTTTAAAAAATGTCATTTAAAACCTAAATGTACATTACTCTGGGATCTTGCTCTCCAACAAGTTGATTACAAAAACTTTTATAACATATTTCTAAGTGCATTGATTATAAAATATCCTCACCACACACTTCTAAATTTTCCTTTTTAGCTTATTAGTCACGAACAAGCTCTAATAAGGTTCTCACAAACTTTATTAGACTAATTATACTGAAAGCTAGTTAGTAAACTAGTTCATGCATGATCTTTGAGAGCGAAAATTTAAGCTGACGTTTTACTCCTTGTTCTTCAAATAAGGGGAATAACGATTAACCGATGCTAAAAGAAACAGCAAATTTCTCCTTTTCGAGAGTGTAGACTCCATTAGATTATTTCGCTTCAATGCTTATGCTGTTTTCAGGGAAATTCTTAGAAATTTTGAGAGTTATTGAATTAGGAACACCAGTTATCAAATCGGGTGATTTAATTTTGGAAGTGATTGAGTTTTTGTTTAAACAGCATTGAGTAAATTATGTGTACTATGCACTTGGTGTTTTGAAGTCCATGGTGAAACAGCCATTTAAGTTTTGGCAAAACAATAATGTTTATCATTTCTAACTAGTACCTAAAGGTCACGTTAAGTACATCAGAATATAAGGAAATAAGTCTTTATGATTTTATGTGTCGTTAATCAGAATATTCTCTCCAATTAATCCGTATTTTTTTGGTTAAAGGACATTTTTAAGTTTTGAAAAATATATTTAAATGCGATAAATAAAAATGAAATCATGTTCGTTACTGGAATAGAGAGAAACAATGTCTCATTATAACTTAGGCTAAACTTAGTTTCTAAAATTGAAATTTGTTACACTAATTAAGAGCTTTAGGAAAGCATAGAAATATTTTAATTCAATTATCACTCGTTTTAATATCTTAAACCCTACAGTACTTCAAAGTATTAGCATTTGCATACAAGGAACATTACAGGCCAGCTGAGGTGACTGCTTAACCTTCAGAGCATCTATTTGCCTACGGCAACCATTGGTGCCGACGCGTCCGCACCTTGTGTAGGGATGACGATTTTTTTCTGGTTCTTTATAGACACAGCGAGAAATTAAAGCGAATATAGCGAGCTTATTGAAAAAAAATATTGGCATCATTTTATGCAACGTATTTTTGGCAACAGTTTTGTCCAGAAACTCGCAATATGACACATTAAGTCACTGCTCAATGATGTCAATTTCAATTATCCAGTCATTGTATCTTAGAGCAACACTACTAATAATGTTTTTAAAGAAAGAAAAATTAATGAAAAAAAATAGTATTGTTTGCAAAAAAAAATCTAAGTCAGCTGTTAGCAACTCAAAATAGTTTGTTTTCTCAAAAAATAAATAAATACAATAAATAAATAAATAAATAAAATGCTATGTGTAGAATGTAAATAGCCTAAACATGCATGATAGTAAAAATGTAGATGAACCAATCTTCATGTTTTTGAAAAAAGCATATTTTAAAAATATTTGCTCTTATGAACATTTTTTTAATCGAAAAAACTTCAGTGTACGCATTGTCTAACTTTTTATTCAGACCATTTTCTTCAATATACCGTAGTAATGGAAAATGGCTTATTCTCGTGAACGGTTATTTACATTGTGAATCCAATACCATCACTTTGTGCTTATACAAGGTATATTTCTCTTTACAATGTTGCTTTGCTCATCTTTATTGTTAGCAAAAACATGAAGCTGAATTTAATTTATGTGTGTTATTGGTTTTAAGTTTAAGTATTAATTTCATTTTCAGATATTTCCCATTGACGTTGCAGTTTTTTTCTTAGTATCACAAAATTCACGTCTTATTTTTTCCACTGTTCACATTAAAATTAGGTAACAAATTCATTGACAAAAACAAACTGATTTAGTAAGAGCTACTGTGTTTTACATCATTTCCCATTAGAAATAATCAGTAGGGAATAAATGGGGCCTCAGAAAGCAATAAGCACGTGGTAGAAATCTTATCAGTTGACAACAGCGATGTAACTAATTAGTATGTTGCTCGCAATGTGTGTTTCGAAGTGCCTGCCACATCACAAAATTAGCAGCATTCCCGAATACATGTTGCAAGAGGAAGAGGGACCATTAACAAATTGATCTTTTTTATGCTACATTGTAAAATTATTCTGTTAAAAGTTAAACGTCTCAAACTAAATCAAATTAACTCCTACCTTTTCTGTTTTTTTTCTTTTTCAAACTAATCCCTAATGTATGATATAATTTTTACACAAGAAAATATGATATTTACTATCAGTAAAACGCATACTAGAAAGCGTTTTGTAAAACAAAAATTGAAAGTTGTCGCAGAAGTAAAATGAAAGGATGGTTAAGTGCAGTCGTTTAGGTGTCGGGTTAACATTATATTTGACTCTTAAAAGAATTAAATCGGGCCAACGTGTTTTAAATATAATTATAAATTGTTATGTTTTTTACACTAACACAAAAAAAACCCTGAAAAACGTCGTCAAAAATAAAACTTATCCTTACATTTTTTTTTTAAATTTTGATGTCAACTTCTCAGCTGTTTCTATTCGTTTCTCACTAAAAAACTAAATTAATTATTAAGTAAAACATTTAAAACAAGTTTATGTGCGGTGTTATATTCTTATTTTTAAGTGATTATATTTAGCTTAGTACTAATGCTAACTACAAGTTGTGTAGAAGCTTGATTATTATCGCGGAAATGAATATAGTTAGGACACAAATTAGTGTATCTTATTATATTAGCATTTTTGGACACATTATATTTCTAATTTATTCATTCATTTTTTTTTCGATAAATAGTTTTATCAAATAAATAATAATTTTAAAATTTTACTAAAAGGTTTTTATGCTCTAAATATTTTTAAAACAGTTGCATTTTGACTATAGGAAAACGTTTCCTAAAAATCTTGTCCGAAAAAACTGTTTTTCCGTAAACTTACTACTACCCAGTTTGTTTGACTTGCCTGCGCGGCAATTCACATTTCCTTATTATATCAAACAGATGAGCTTATTTAATATAGCTTTTAAGTGGGCTTGTCTCTTTAGATGATTTCAAAGAGCACATGGAAACAAGAGTTAATTAGCACCAGTTTTTTTTTGGGGGGGGGGGTTAGCTTTTACATCAATTTCAATACTATTATTCTCATTACATCTTATAGTCCAGTCATTATAGTAAGTTCATCTCGGAATTCGAGATACCCAGCTGTAAGACTGTAAATACTTGTATATTGATACCCTAAAAGTTGTCTCAAAACCTACATGTGCTAGGGTGTACGCAACTATTAAATTTCAAGGTCAATGATCACGAAAATCGGTTTTTTGCGCTTTTTTTTTTTTTTTTTTTTTTTTGTAAATATCTCATTTCCTATGTTTTTTTTTTGCTATTTGTATTTATTATCAATATTGTAGAATACATAATTCTCTACAAATTTTGTTTAAAAATTTTTTTATACGGTAAATTGTTTTCGAGATAGAGGGCGGAGAGCGCGCGGTCACAGGCTCACTTCAGGTCAACCGATGCCTCCGGTCGAAAACGCGCCATATATAATTGATGAACTATCGATAAATCAATGATTATAAATATTTGTCAATTTTTATTAACTATTATATTATATTTTATCATCTTTTCCCTAACTTATCCACTTTTTATACAGTATTAGTTTACTTAACAACACTTACTTGCCCATATAATTGCAGAATTATTAATGGAAATATAGGAATTATATTTGATATTTAACATTATATTAATAAATTCTTACATGATGAAAAAAGAAACAAATAAATTATGAATTAATCTTTTTATTAAAAAATATCATTCAATACATTTATTTTTATTAAAAGTAAAAAAATTGATTAAAGGGTACAAAAACTACAATTTATAATTTTAACCATCTTCTTCCTCTTCATCGTCGTATCTTCTTCCTCTTCATCGTCGTCTTCTGGCTGCTGGTAAATTTCAAACTGGTCTTCATTATCGTCTTCAACGACATTTGTCTCAAGTTTTTCCATGATCTCGGGGTCAAAGGTTCCATCTTTGTTTATGTTGCTCTGATATGGTAGAACATTGAGACAAGCTTACCCATTACATTGGCCACAAGCTAAAGAGCATTGCAAGCTCGCTTTCCTGCATCCGCATCAGAAAATTGTATTTAGTAAATCTTCTGGAGCAGGTGGTAAAATTGTCATGATAGGCTCTAGAAAATTATTTCGCAATGCCCAACCCCATACCTGGGGTTCCAAATCAGGCCCTAACCAAGTTTGAACTTGATAACATACACGTTTAAAATGTTGATGAGCAGCTAGCTGCACTTGTTGGTGGAATATTTGAAAGCTGCACAGGTTTATTAAGTTTTGTAGACTTGACGTAATGCATATAACGAAGATGATCGAGACTTTTCACAGATTTCGGAGCATTATAGACTGCCAATCAAGTTTGAGTTCCACTCTCTAATAATCTCTGGGCCGAACAATTTTCTTCCTCAAATGCTGCAACTTGTTCATCCAAGTTTGTCAGTTTCCCAAAAACTTTTAAAAATGATTTTTTTTCCTTTTTAAAAAGCGCAGAAATTGTGTCACAGCCACTTAATGCGGTCAGAAATAAAATATGTGTTTTGGAATGAGGATAATTATCTCCGAGTATATCTCCGAGTCGAGTATATCTCCGTTTTTCAGCTATATATGGCACGTTTTCGACCGGAGGCACCGGTTGACCTGAAGTGTTCCTCTGACCACGCGCTCTCCGCCCTCTATCTCTAAAACGGTTCACCGTATAAATAAAAAATTAAACAAAATTTGTAGAGTATTTTGTATTCTACAATATTGATAATAAATACAAATAGCAAAAAACCCATAGGAAATGAGATATTTACAAAAAAAAGAGCAAAAAAAACGATTTTTGTGACCTTTGACCTTGAAATTTTATAGTTGCGTACACCCTACCATATGTAGGTTTTGAGACAACTTTTAGGGTGTCAATATACAAGTATTTACAGACTAACAGCTGGGTATCTCGAATTCCGAGATTCTTACCCAATTTAAGCTTAAATGACTGGACTATTATTGATAGCAGCCGTTCTTGCAAAAAAAAAAAAAAAAAATCATATGTCATTTACGTTGTTGTGATTGTCTCAAAAAGTATAAGAGCACCTGCTTTAATTCATCGGAAGCTGTACCATATTTTGATTGAAAATCCTTGCGTTGCGACTTTTATTTGTTTTTGCTCAAAGGAACATCACTTTAAGGCACGGAAGTTGCCGTGGTTTGTCGTCTTGCTGTCATTTTGAACGTATATAAGTACTGTAACAACTCAATCAGTACACAATTATAGCATTTGTTCAAATCAATTAGAGAAACTTTCAATTACTATATCACATTCTTTTTAAATGTATGTTAACTCAAAACTTATTTTCTGGTGCTCCAAACGTTTTTTGAATACGAATTACAATATTTGTTATGATTTGAATAGTTTGTAAAATGCCATTTTAGAGAGATATACGATACTTGGAAAAACAGCAACATTACTTCTGTTTAAACAATTATTTACGTTTTCAACAATTTTCCTTTTTCTGCTTTTTTCTCTAAATATTTTCCTCACAAATGTACGTAATATAGTCAACTACCTGAAACCTACCAACACAAACAGCATGAAGTCATGCAAAAAGTATAATACGCATTATATATTATTATTCGGCATCTTTAATAAAACTGATTTTATTTTACAATTTATGCAGATTAAATGCAATAAATAATATTTTATAGGAAAACACTGTAAAGTAGGGTATACTAAAAGCCTTTTTATGCTAGATCGATATGGAATAAATTTTGTTGTTGAGATATCCCCCAATTGAGTCTAAGCCACAAAGAGCTGTCTTTCCAAATGTCCGTGTTCTAAGGAAACAAAGCAAAGCTTTCATGAAATTAACGATTCTATGTAGACCATGAAATGTGTCGAGTGGTCGGAATAGCCTTTTCTCATTGGGTGATTTTCTTTCTCTTGACCAGTACTGTAAGGCTTTTGAATACTGAATAAGAAAATCATTTAGTGCTGCATCTCTAAACATTAGCCATTAAACATCTGTACTTTACGGATTCTTTACAAGCACACACGCACACACACATACATTTATAGGCGTATACAGAAAACTATTTCTAAAGGGTATAAAGATGTTAGACTGGTTCATAAACACGTTTTAAACCATTATTGTACAAATGTTTCCCAGTTCAAGTTCATTTCATAAATTATGTGAAACGAATAATTTGTATAGGAAAAAGATGGGTACATGTGAATCTTATTTATTTTTTCTCATATTTTATTTTTTAAATACAATAATTTGCTTAGCGTAAAAATGTGTCGATGATTATATATGTTTTTCTTTGTACCAAGGATTTCTATGTATTTTTTAACTATGTGGCCGAAAAATGTTCAGTTTTTCACGTTACTTTTTCTTTCGTGGATATTTCTTTCATAATTTTCACGGTGGTATTTATCAGCAGATTAAACCACCGCCACCCACTAGGCACCTTTGTTTAGAGAACTGCTTTCAGCTGAAGGGGATTACGCTAACATTTTGACTTGGGGGAAAAAAACCCTCTGTTATATTTATGTCATATTTTGCTTAAGATACTAAGCTTACACATGTCTGTGACTGAAAGTACATAATTTGTACATAAAGTAATCAGCTAGAACATATAGCAAAAATAACTGCATATACTTACTGGTCACACATTGTTTAAATACATGTTAAAACTATTTATTACGCCGGTAAATAAACATATGTGAAAGCTACAGATTAACTTAACGTTAAATCCCGGTTATCACAAATTTGCCATTTCAACTGCGCTTGCGCGCGGACTTAGCTTTTTGGGCTTTCTGTTTTAAGATTTCGTGTTGCTTGTTTATATTTAAGCTGAGCGAGAGTCCCACCAAATTAATGAATGCGATTAGAATATTTTCACAGCGACTTCGTGATATATTATATGAAACTACGGATATGAATAATTGATAATCTTAAGAGAAAAATGACATTTCAATATTCATTAGTTTGGAAATATTTATTTAACATAAGTGTAAAACACATTGTGTACTTCAAAAATGATTGGAATATTAGTACAGAAATCCGTCTTTTGCGGATATTTTACGTTAGGCGTAAACAACTTAGTATTATACATTTTTATTTGGGTTGAGGGTTCGGCTTTGTATTAGAAGTGATGCTGAAATTCTAGTACGCTCTTCTGAGGTTAAAAATTTGGTCCTGAAAAAGGACAGACTATTCAAACACCGAATCCATTAATATAATTAAGACGCAAAATTCAATCTTTACCGAGGCCTAAAAACTAAATCAGAAAAAACTTTGTGATTTCTAATTTTTATCTCTTGCCATCTCATATTTATTACCAAATTTAAAATGGTTGTAATTAATTTAGCAAGAGTTTTGAAATCAGCCAAGTCCGCGCGCAAGCGCAGTTGAAATGGCAAATTTGTGATAACCGGGATTTAACGTCGAGTTACAGATTATAGGGCAGTTTAAAGGCAATATACATAATAAGAATCTGAAGCAGTTCTGAAAATATATTTTCAGAACCGCTTCAGATATATATATTCATCATAATGACATATATTCATCATAATGAATATATATATTCATCATAATGAATATATATATTCATCATAATGAATATATATATTCATCATACAACTACACTGTAAAAACGATTCAGAAACGTTCCTGGAAAATAATAGGCAGCTGATGCGCCCAATTTCAGTCACTAACATATCTCGCAAAATCCAGGAATATTTTCCTCCGAAATTCAGTAACCTTCTTGAAATTATCCTGAAAAATCCAGAAATCTTCCCGCTTAAAGCCTGTAGTGTCTCTAGAACTTCAGAGTAATCTTAGGCAATGATAATATATCAGCTCCATAAGCTGTACTACAATCATGGCCAAAGATAAGCCAAAGTTGCAAGGATCAAGCATATTACTTGATTGCAATTCTTGCAAAGCTACGTAGTCCAAAGACTTATTCGCTCCCTTTTGGAGCGTAATCAGTCAGGACGAGCAGTAATTGATTCAAAGTCGATACACGTTATAAATACTCTCAGTTATTTTTTTAACTGAGAGCTAAAATATTTTATTTACAACAGCGAAAAGTCTACTTTTGTGCAACTTGTAGCAATTCAGGAAACTTTTTGACAATGATATTTGATATGTCCAGGAAGTGGATAAAAAACCATTAAAATCCTGAAACGTTACACGCAAATACTCAGTAACGTTTTCGAATTTTTTTAGTGTACTGTTCTGTATTTTTTTCTTTTTTTTACAGTAACATATTCTTGCATCGATTCATTGCTGCTGCAATATTCATATTGCCTAACAGAGCATACATCATTAAATTGCTTATCAACCTTCTGTCTATCAGAAAAAGAATGTGTTATTCCAGACGTTATTCATCATAACTCTGAGTGAAAAAAAGTATCATCCATCACGTTTCAAGCACTTTTATGTCAGTAGCATTTAAGAAGTTCTGGGAAAAGCCACTCCTAGCATAGTTTGCTAAAAAAAAGAAACCTTTCGGGCAACATTTGTGTGTTGAGAATCTTTTTGTAAGCATTACTGTTAAGTTCACGAACTCTCCGACACATAATAAGATTTTTAAATCTGAAAATAAAATGCAGAATCCAAGGCCTAGATTTTTCGAAAATCCCCTTCCTGTATATGATTTAGGTTATTCAAAATTATTTGATGGGTGAGCAGCGCATGAACGCACCAATCAACTCACACATACAACTTTCAGTAATATAATATGCATTCATGTTTTTTTTTTTTAATTATTTTCTGACTAGTGGTACACGCACAGCTTTGCCCGTAATAGAAAATTAAAAGATCATTTGATTCGCCTGTATATTTACAAATAATGTATGGGGAATTTTCTCGCCAACTGGCTTGTGCCCATGTTACGGTTCCGCGTAATGATAATTTCGTAATTAACTCGTCCATCTTATGAAAATGTTTGTTCTTAAAATTTGAACCGATGAAAGGCTACCGATTGCCTACAACTAGTTTTTTCTTTTTTTTAAATTTAATTTTTAACCCCCCACAAGGGACACACAAAGGAAGGGGGTTATAAGTTTGACGTGTCTGTGTATCTGTGTGTCTGTCTGCCGTACTCTACGGTTGGACTGATTTTGAAAAAAAAAGTTCAAAAGGAGAGTTGATCGAGAGTGTTCTTATCTAGGTTGCGTCTTTGGATGACATTGATCAACAAAGATATTAATTTAAAACCTCTAAAAGGTTTTTCCTGGTTTTTGCAGTGAAAACATATTTAAAAATCTTAAAATTTAGTACCAAAATAAAGATTAATATTTCTGCGTCTGATAGAATGAGTTTGAAACTTCTACGTTACATAGAATTCGAATTATAACGCTTTTTTAAAGCAGATATTAAACACGGCTAAGCTTTGGTTCAAGTGTTTGGTCACCGAATTTATTGTTAGCCGACAAGGAAATTAAAAGCAATGATTTAAAATTTTATCTGCTGCCAGTTTCTATTGTTAACAAATGAAATACTTGTAACTGATGTTTAATAGTATAAGGCATTTAAAAGGATTTTAAAATGTCCCTCTTTATTCTACACTAGTGGTACCCGCACGGCTTTGCCCGTAGTAGAAAATTAAAAGGTCATTCGGTTCACCTGTATATTTACAAATAATGGATGATGAATTTATCGCCAATTGGCTATGTTTATTCTCTCTCCCATTCCACGTCATGATAATTTCGTAATTTACTCGTCCATTTTATGATAATCTTGCTCCGGGAAATGTTCTTAAAATTGAACTAGAAAAAGAAAAAAATCGAATTTCCGAAAACTCGCTTCGAGGTGCACACCTCCATGCTACAAACTAACTTTGTGCCAAATTTCATGAAAATCGGTCGAACGGTCTAGGCGCTATGCGCGTCACAGACATCCAAACATCTAGACATCCAGACAGAGAGACTTTGAGCTTTATTATTAGTAAAGATTTGCGACTCAGTCCATCACTACCTACAAGAAGGCCTCATCAATGGTTACCTTAAATGAGCGATGACGTACTAGAAAACACAAGAGTCAAATCCTTTTTTCGCTGTTTAGCGCCTCATCACTCGCCACCGCCAATCTCAAACTAAGTTTTGAATTTTTCGCCTTTTTTTTCTCATTAATGCTACTGTACAGCAGAGTTCATTGTGCATTTAGTAAAACTCCTTTTTACAGTTAAATTATATATGCAAATATATAAGCATTTTAGTAATATTACACTGTAATGAAGAATAAAAAAGAAATTAAATTCTTTGCACTTTAATAAATTATTAAAAATAATTATCTATCGCAAACTGCATTTTTGCAATGAAATACATATTTACAGAACTTTAACATTTTAGATATATTTTCACATTTTGCATAAAAGAAATTCTGATCAAAATTTGTTGTCCTCATTTAAGTAATTTTAATAGAATACAGCTACTAAATTCACGAAAATTTGTAAGAATAAAGCTAATTACTTGTTTTAATTGATTGTGAAAGATGAAACTTATGTCACCAAGGAACGTAAACAAGGAGAAAATATTTCACTCACATTCACACTCACACAACTGACATTTTTTTTTTTAAATATTGCTTTCCGTTTCGCAAAATATTCATTTGATTACTTTGTGTTGCAGACATTCCTTAAAAATCATACGGATATGATATAATGTACTGAAAATTTTGGTTACTGTAATCTTGTTATTCATCACGTTCTTTCTCATATTTGCTCAATTCAAAGAAAAAAATAGCGTTAACTTAGAAAATAAACTTATAATTTCTCTTTGATCAGACATAAATTAAATCGGTGTTCATCGGGAAGTTTCCTCTGAGTCAGCCTCTTTCGGTCACGTGACGAAACCAGTGACAGGACTTTCTATGTAGGAGGTGGAGCTCAGATCGGGTTTTTTTTTTTTTAAATTTTTAATTGAAGACAATCACTTGTGATTTTTAATTTCTCGCTATGATTTGCTTCCAAAAATGCACAACATATCTATCATTTTTCCTAAATTTGATTAGTGCTCTGGAATCTTTTACAATAAATTGCTTCCAAACTTAAACTTCTGAACTTTTTTTTTTTTGAATTTAGCAAAGGAATTACTCGCTTTAAGTTGCTTCTAAGAATGAACTTCATGTGCTATAGAGGATTTAAATTACTTGGTGGGAGATCCGAGACACAAAGAAGGGGGAGGGGGGTGAGTTTCACACTATACGATCAACCATCGCCAGATATATGGCAGGAAATAAATTGCTTTCAAAAGTTTAATTAAAATCATGAATATTACTGAAGGTATGAAATATTATTTAAACTAGAATAAATTTAAGATACCGGAATAAGAGATTTTAATAACGCCGGGTACCTTCTGCAAAATATTATTTTTAGAATGTCAAAGACAATATTTTTAAAAATATATATGTTTTACGTATTATAGTGTTTTGGTTTTATATCACATTTACGAAAGGGGGAAAAAAACTTGTTGATTACTTCTGAAAAACAAATAGTGCATACGTTTGAATAAACATGAGTTGTAGCATCAAATTGGTTTAAAAAATCTTATTTAAAAATTTCGAAAGGTATTTCAATAAAAATTCATCAAGTTAACTAAAAACCTTTGTGCATAAAATGTAAAATAAGAAGTAACAAAGTCAAAAGGCACAAATTACAGATTACTGCAGACACGTGTTTCGGCATTACAAGGAAAGCTTGTCTTTTCATCCATAAGTTCAATAATTTTGCATTGAGAAAGGCCTTTTCTTGTAACGCCGAAACACGTGTCTACAATCATTTGCAAATTGTGCTTTTTGACGTTGTTATTTCTAACGCTGTTATCTCTAAAATACATTAAACAAATTAACAACTGTTATCGCAAACTTGTTTCTCTCTTTATTACGTTTAAATTAAATGTGTATGCGGTACTTGCATAATTTTAAGAAGCTTCGTTACTGCAAAATGTAAAACCAATTTTGAATATTATAAAAAGTAGTAAATCCACTGACAATTTCTACATCAAGTAACCAATTTATTTAAATTAATGTAACAAAGTAAATAACAAGAACCGTAACTATTATTATTGTAATTGAGATTCTTAATAGATTTAAAGTCTGTCCATCAAGTAATGGCTATCATCTTATTTCAGAAGTGTTTTTTTTTTTTTTTTCATGAAGGGGAAAGGGAGATGTGCAGAGAAACAATGAACAACGGAGTTAGTTTGCAATGTGATATTGGTTCTAGAACTTGGAACGTCACTTAGCAGTTTAAGAAACTAGCTAAAAAAAAAGCATGGACTGGGCATAAGTACGTGTTCTAAGTAAGTGGGTGGGTCTTGGTTTGACTACTATCCGCAGCCATTGGTTAGAGTTAAAAACGCCATCTAAACTTAATTTGAAACATAAATTGGCGAGAGTAGGGTTTAAAAAATAGTGAAAAGCTCTTTTTTATCACTATATCGCCACTTTAATGCAGTTATTACTACAACTTAAACATTTCAAGTCTAAATAGTCACAAAACGAAAATCCACTAGTAGTACACATTTTTTCTTATCGCCAAAATACCACTGAACTTGAAAATAATGCACAAGTCATTTCTTCCTTCTCTAACTGGTTTTAGTAAAGGAATCGTTTTCTCAAATGATTGACAAATGTCATTTGTTCTCGGTCGTACTATGCTTAAGTTTAGTATCAATAAAACTAAAACTATTTCAAATTACTTTAACTTTGTCACATGCACATTTAAAACTGTAACTATAAATTCACTTTTCTGTAATATTGGAATGCATGTTACTTCATGCATGCATTTATCAGTTTAGAGAACTACTTCTTTTTGAACAGGATCCAGTATATCAACTATACATGGGGACATGGTGGCTGAAGTGGCATTGACTGACACTGTAAGAAAACTCCGAAACGCCACTGATTATTTCCGTGTATCGTTTTGGGATTTAACGGGTTTTCATCAATTTCCCCATAAAAGCAAGTAGATGTGCAAAAAAAGTTTTTTGAATTGCTACAAGTTGCACGGATCTAGTTTTTTACTGTGTGAATAATATTTTTTAGCGACGGGCTTAAAGATTGACTGAGCGTGTTTGATAAGTATATCGGCTATAGAACTTTACTCTCACCTATTCGGAAAGTCTTCCACTCTTCGAAATGAAGCTGTTGCGTGACGCATGACGTAATTTTTCCTAAGTGAATATGATTGTGATGTGTTCAGAACCTTGCAACTTCGGTTATTGATATCGTTATCGGGTTAAAAATAACCGACAACAAAATACGTCTCTGTATTTCAGTCTCTATTCTTTTTTTATAACGGATATATAATTTTTTTACATCTACTGCCGTGACAAGAGTAAAATTTTTGATTTAAATACGATAAAAATTGTTCAGTTCTTCATTCATGCAACTTTTTGCATTAATTGAATTATGTATCTACGTTTGGAAGGTTGATATTTCTAAGTCAATAAGATAATAAATTTAAAAATTATTAAAATTTTCCAACTGAAACACTTTTTGTTAAAACAGTTTTTGATATATTTTTAAAAAATAAAAAAAAGGAAACAAACTATTATCTTTAACCTATTGTACGCTATATGACCCACCCCCAATTAAGCATTCAACCTCTTTGAGTTATATCAGTGCACGTTACAGACTCATCTCCATCAGTGGCGTGCATTAAAATTTTAGGCTCCGTCATAAACGACTTAACCCACATCCATATTGTATACCCCTACGTCCCTACCCCTTAGTCCCTTATTTTAAAAATATTGGCCCTCCCTTCAGGCTCGGACCAATAAGCGTTCCTTTTCCTCCTCCCCCTCCTCTGTTCACGCCCCCGATCTGCATCATAATTCAGTAAAAAAAAAGAGTTAAACGTATTTAATTAAAAAAATATATGTATATAAAAAAGGTGGGAAACAACTACATATTTTTCTATATCTTGAAGAATTCTCTCTAATAGAGCATTAACAAATTTATTTTTTAAAAAACTCGCATAGAAATTAAACATTTATGTTTCCATTTTCCAAATTAAAAATATTAAATCATTTTATTTGTGTGAAATCAAGAACAATGTCAACAAACCTACTTAGAACCAAGAAGAGCTCCGAAAACTCAGCACTCGATAACCAGGTGGAATCCAGAAAACTTACCCGGTATGTGGTTTAAGTTTACAAGAAGCTATTTGTTTTGCTTGAAAAGAGATTAGATTTTGATGTAAAGACTAACTGCTATTCGCGCTATTTTAACATTGTTATTATAGGTTGACTCTTATTATGTAATACTTTTCATTTGATTGTTGAAAACGTTTTTCATCAAATAATTGTGTAAATGACCAAATAAGAAAATTTATAATGAAACATTAAACGGAAAAAACAAATAAATTAATAGTCCAATTAATGTATGAGAAAAAATAAATGATAGGTTAAAATAGTGAATAAATATGAAAATAACTGAACAAATAAACAATTAAATTTATAAGTGAATGAATGTAAATAATTTAATAAATGAAAACATGCACAAGTGATATGATAAATGAATAAATGAAGCAATTAAAATGAACTACTTTATTGTCCCGTCCTGTTCCTAAGTCGTGTACTTGTCGATGCTGGAACATTTAAAATCAAAACATGCCAAACATTAATTAAATACGTACTTCAATGAATAATTAAATAACTTAACTAATATTAAAAAGTAAGTTGCAAAAAACTCATTTTACAATACAAAAAATTGCTTTCATAAACTATGAATTTTTTTCAAAATGTTTATCAAATTTTGAAAATGCTTAGCATTATTTCTTTCCTGGTCTTTAAACTAGTTTCTTCTTCGATAAAAGCGACTTTATGTTTGAGAGCATAGTTATTGTTAAGCAGGTGGCGCTGTAAACTGAAAATATTTTGCAACTTCACTCTGCCGCTCCATATTCTCCTACATTAAAAGAAATACAACCATTTTTTTTTTTTTTTTTTGACTCTCGATGAATTGCCCTTTGTAGTGCTTTGAACAACAGTTCTTTTTATATTAAAGATAAAATAATGTACTTCAAAAAGGCATTATATTTGCCAATCAAAAAAAAGTTGCTTCATTCTTCAGTCAATACTAAGTGGGAGCGCGTTTTCCTCTAATGCTTTAATGGAGTGCATTCCTACATCTTTCCGCAAAAAGGAGATCACAGTCATTGACGTTACATAACACATAGTCTGTTCTTTCACAATCCCTGAACTACTTATCATATTTTTCTACCTACTGAAGAGAACGTCTTGAACCGTTTCAAAAATATTTTGAATATGATTTAATTTTAGAAGCTGTAAAACATTTGACAGCTTCAAATTTAAAAACAGAAAAAAAATGGAGAACGTTGTATTTTGAAAAAAAAAAAAATATTGCATAGATTGATAGAAATAATTTAATGAAAATAAATAATGTATCACGCATTAGCAAAAATTAAAAATTGTGAATATTTTTAAAAAACCAAAACCTTCAAAAATATTTGCATTTTTGAAAGAAATGCTTATTATATATCCATGGGTATAAGAGATACTTTCACGAAAATATAAAAATAAATTCTTGATAGGTTTTTAACATATTTAGGAAATTTATAGCTTATTCCCAGCTATTTACAATGAAAAATGGCCAAAACCTTTTTTTTTTTCTCAATTTGTTGTGGGTCCCTAAATGAATAGTAGACTTTTTTTTTTTTTTGAAAATGACAGCTGGGGTATACCTTTTATGTGAAAAAAAATACAGAGCAATTTGTCTTTTGTTTCTCGAGAAATACGCAATAATATTCATTTTTGAAAGTGTCCCAATAATTTCGGTCATATACAGAGGTGGACAAAATTATAGACTCATTTTTTTTATTTTGTTTCAATTACAACATGACTCAGTTTAAATTATTTTCATTGAACTAAAGATGAATAGTTGAAGAAATAGTTCTAAAATTAGTACATCTTATCAATTAAATTAAAAAATTCATAAAATTAGAAAATTTTCAAATTTAATATTTTATCATTATGTGAAACCTGGACAAAAGTATAAACTCAGAGGTAAAAAATCCAGGATTACAAGAAAGTTTCGTTCGAAAATGTTAATTTAACGCCATAGAATGAATAAATGTTGCCATCAGTGATTGCTAAAAGTTTTGTTTTCGGAAATTTATGAGAAACATATAAATGCATCGCTGGACAAAATTATAAACTCATTTTTTTTTTCATTTTTTCAATCATAATTTAATTCAGTTAAAAAAAATTTGTTCCAGTAAAGATAAATAACTCTCTCAGCATGGTAAAGCAGGATTGGCATTTCTTAATGGAAGATAGAACGCTGAAGATTACCAATTAAATACTGGAACATCATCTCTTACCTTTTTCTCATCTGATTCCTGGAGGTAACTGGTTATTTTAGCAAGATAACGCGAGTGTACACACAGCGAAAAGTACAAAAGAATGGTTCAAGCGCTGGGGTATCAAAGTTATCAAATGGCCAGCTCGTAGTCCGGATCTTAAACCGATTGAAAATCTTTGGGGGATCACGGTTCGCAAAGTTTATCATGATCGGCACCAGTACCAAACCACAGAGAAATTAAAAAGGGCAATACTTTCAGCATGGAACCATATGCCACTGCAGTTGTTGGAAACTCTTGTGAACTCTATGCCCAGCCGCGAAGTAAATCAGAAAAATGGTGGTCCAACTTGCTTTTAAAAGTTAGTAGTTTACACTGATAGCTAGATTTAATGCAGTGTTAATTTTTAAAACATTTCAAATATTGATTTTTTTTTTTTCAATTTATCCATGTTAATAGCAAAATTACATTTTCCTAAATCTATGCTTTTGTTTTACTGAAGTAATTGCAAATGTAACTTAATTAAACTCAAAAAAAAAAAAAAATTAAATTTTGTCAGCTTATAATTGTGTTTATGTAGTATTGTAAGTTTGTAATTTTGTAATTCAGCATTGGTTCATTTTTGGATATTAAATGATTAAGTATTTGAATAAAATTCTACCAAACTTCAGAGTTTCTTACTTTTGAGTTTTTACTTTTTTCCAGGTTTCATGTATTATAAAAATATTGAAGTTGTGATTTTTTTAATTAAATTATTTATTTTATAAAGTTTATGAATTATACTGAATTTAAGACTATTTAGTCAGTTATTTATCTTTACTGGAACAAAAAGTTTTTTAACTAAGTTAAATTATGATTGAAAAAAAAGAAAAAAAAAAGAGTTTATAATTTTGTCCAGCGGTGCATTTATATGTTTCTCATTAATTTCCGAAAACAAAACTTTTAGCAGTTACTGATGGAAATATTTATTCATTCTATGGCGGTAAATTAACAATTTGGAACGAAACTTTCTCGTAATCCTGGATTTTTTACCTCTGAGTTTATACTTTTGTCCAGGTTTCACATAATGATAAAATATTAAATTTGAAAATTTTCTAATTTTATGAATTTTTTAATTTAATTGATAAGATGTACTAATTTTAGAACTATTTCTTGAACTATTCATCTTTACTTCAATGAAAATAATTTAAACTGAGTCATGTTGTAATTGAAACAAAAGAAAAAAAAATTGAGTCTATAATTTTGTCCACCACTGTAGTGTATTTCAAACATAATTAAGTTTAAGCAAAGTTTTTTTGTAGCTTAATTGTATCCATGTTTTAGTTTACTTTCCCATAAAAATAAAAGAAAGAGAGTAAAAGATTGAGAAATAACATACTAATTAAAAAATGTTGAAAAGTTAAAAAATAAAATAGGGTGTTTAGAAGGTAAACATGTCCATCCTTTAGTCTGTGTATCTATTAGTCAGTCTATCTGTAGGTCTGTCATCCAAATTACTTTTGAGTGAACTTGATATTCCGATTTTGCTCGAAAGATCTCGGCAAGGACACAGATCCTTGCATGATTTTACTTTTTTAAATTTCAAAGATTTTTTGCCTAATTTTGACAAGTTAAAAAGCACTGAACCTTAGCGGCTGCTGTGAAATGTAAGGTAAATCTATATCACGAAACTTAAAGCGGGTTGGCATAAAAAATACTGTTATAAAGAGCTCTTGATAAAGATGCACAAATAAATGTTTTTTTTTTTTTTTTTTTTTTTTTTTTTTTGGGATAACTGAAATTTACCTTTTCTTTCTTGCTTTTCTCATAACCACGTTTACAAAGTTTTTATTTACACCAAAAGCTCTAGCGAAAAAGTTATTAACTTTAATGATTTGAAACTTGGCAAAAATGTTCAGTGCACATGTTACTGTGATATAAACCTCTAAAAGTTATTGTACAGGAAATATGTGGTCTTGAATTAATGATCAATTAAACTTGGATGGCGAAAAGCACGTTTTTCGGGGGAAATTTTCTAAATATTTACACATAAAACCTGTTTTTGTTAAGTATTTCCAAATTGGAGTGTCATATCACTTTCTGGTATCTAACGAAGAGATTGACACAAAAAGTTTTAAAAATTGAAAAAGTTAATGCACTGGAAATTTTAATTAGATGGTAGTTTTTTGTAAAAATATAACTTTATAATTAAAAGAAACACATATAAAGTATATAAAGTTATTTTTCAACAAATAAATAGTTAAAATGTTTTATTTATGCTATATTGAATATCGATAAAGTTTAGAAAGGCACAACGAATATTAAAGAAAAAAATATTTAGGGTGGTCGTCATCTCTTCAAAAAAAAAACATGGCACAAAAAAAGTTCAATCTTTTTTAAGTTACTTTCTACATACGCATATACATTCATGGCAAATATAATTAATTATATTGTCCTGTTTAATTTTTGTTTTTGCGGAATTAATATTATTACTAATAAAATTTCCCTGCGTTAAATTTTCCAAAAATTCAATAATAAAATTAAATATCCATCGTGCTTTGCTTTTGAGTTACTGTAGTTTGCGTTACGACTTCATTCGTGCCCTTAGTATTTTTTTTTTAGATATCATATTTTTACGAATCATTTATTTTCCAGCGGAAATCTTCCAATTCTTCATAATAATCTTGTACACGAGAACGCCGCATTCCTTTAACCTTCATGTGATTTATTGCAGCACACTTTTTATTTTGGCAGAATGGACAAGCTCCTCCCTGCATCGAGAAGAATGGTCTACAATGGGATTTTTTGGCAGCTTTAAACCTGGTTTAGAACATTTGAAAAAAAAGAGCATTAAACTAGATCAGTGAGAATTACATTTGGTTGCCTGGTTTACGATGTTGTTCAATTAAAACAGTTTTCTAGAATTTTTACAAACTGCCCAAATTATGTTTAAAAAGCTACTGTAAATGTGTAATGCTTCACTTGTTTTTTTTTTTTTTTTTTTGAATAAAGTGGCCTTATGCCTGGTTTGTAAAAGCTGAAAAAAATAGTGAGAATTTCATGTGGGAATCTGGTTTTGGATGTGGCTCAATTTAAACACAATTTTCTAGATTTTTTTACAATTTACCTAAATTATGTTAAAAAAAGCTACTGTAAATATGAAATGTCTTTTTTTTTTTTAATAAAGTGGTAACCTGTTTTAAAGCAGCTGAAAAAAAAAAGATCGTTCAAGTAGATTAGGTAAAATTAAAGGTGAGAGTCTGGTTCATGAGTTGACATTGTTAAAACAAAGCTTCCTGGAATTTTTAGTCCTATAATTCCTTAAGTTATGTTTAAAAACTACCTTAAATTTGAACTGTTCCACTTTATTTTTAAATGTTGTAGTTCGGAAAACGAATATTAAACTTACATGAAAGTAAATTTTTTATCGCATGACTGAAACAAAAATAACTAAGAAAACAAATATATCAACTTATTTTACAATGGGGTCGTTTCCAAAATTTTAAAATTATTTCTTTTCGGAAAGAGCATGCTTAAAAACATAGAATCAGACCATTTTTTTTAAATAATGTCTTTAAGTTTAATATTAAAAAAAAAAATACTTAAATCGGTGCTCTTTCATCGTTTAACGCTTCTGCCGATGACATCACAAATGATGAAATGCGTTTCAGTGTTGCCATTCACGGACCAAAATATTTAATTCGCATCTTTACTTACGTGTATTGGCATCGATATGGTTGGTAGCAAGCGTAGCGCAATTTTAATTCGCTGCTTGATTATCATAACATGGAAACGTAGTAGAAAGATGCGGCAAAGTGCATCATTTGTGACGTCATAAAAACCACGCCTTGTTTGAAAAATCGGTCATTTAAAAAATTTAATTTAAAAAAAACTGTTGGGAAAATGAAAGTATTTTCTGGGTCCATGTTATTTTTTTGCTCATTCTTTCCATTTCAATGACTAAAAGTAGTACTTTTGACTGAAGGAAACCACCCCATTCTTATTAACGGAGATTTATATTTATTTGTGATAAATATCACAGTAAAGGCAAAGAACAATAAATACGATATCACTTCATGACTTTTTGTGACAAGTAAGTAGCAAATTCTCCGTAAATTTGATATTCGCAACCTTTTTGTGAAAATTATAATGAGTGGAAAACAAATATTAATTTTATATCGAATTTAATATTTTATAGCAGGAGTAAAACAATAACGATTAATAAAACTTAGGAGGTGAACTCATTCTTCAACTTTTATAAACGGAGAGGTATGTTTCTTTATGATAATTATCACAAAAAAGACAAAGAAAAATAAAGACGGTATATGATATGACTTTTTGAGACAACTATGTTGTAGCAATCTGTTCTTTAATTTCAAATGAAAAACTTTATTTTTTAAATTATAAAAAAAAAAAGGAAATACGTCCGCTTTTCCGTAACTTTTGCAAACGAAGACTTATATTTCTTTATAAGCAATATCCAACTAAAGTCAAAGACAAATAAATACGATATCTCATCCTGACTTTTAGAAACAATTAAGTAGCAAATATTCCGTAAATCTGAAATGACTCCTCCTCCCCCCCCCTTTTTTTATTTTTGAAAAAAATATAGTGAAAAACAAATATTAAGTATGAGTAAAAGCAAAATAAAAAATGTTTTTGCTTATTGTATAAAACTAGGAATATTGCTTAGTGATAAATAGTGCAATATGGGAATAAATAAATGCGATATATCATTATGAAATTTTGGGGCAATTAAGTGGCAAATCGTACGTAAATTTGAAATGCCTCACTTTTTTTATGAATTATAATGCGTAAAAAAATATTAAGCTGGAATGAAAGCAAATATGGCATAGCATGACTAAAGGTAAAGCAACTAAAACATACAATAAGTCAGCCTTTTCTGAACTTTAATAAAGGAAGTTATATATTGCGTCATTATAAGTACCAATGAAAGCAAAGAAAAAAGAAAAAAAAAGACGTCCTCTCATCATGGTTTTTGGGAGTGATTAATAAGTAGCAAGCAGTCCGTAAATTTGAAATACCTCTTTTTACTTTTCTGTTATGATGTGTGAAAAACAAATATTAAGTTTATGTAAAAGTAAATATAGGATAGCATGAGTAAAACAAAACAAAGCAAAAAAAAAAAAAAAAAACTTAAAAAGCAAATAAGTCAGCTTATCCAAATAAAGGCAAAGATAAATAAAGACAATATCTCATCATGACTATTAGAAACATTTAAGTAGCAAATGTTCTGTAAATCTGAAATGCCTCACTTAATTTTTTTAATTACGATGTGTGAAAAACTAAAAAAAGTTTATATGAACGTAAATATTGTATAGTATAAATAAAAAAAAGCAAATAAGTCTTTTTTTTTTCCTATTTGTTCGAACGTAAGAACTTCATGATAAATAGTACAATGAAGGCAAAAAATAAATAAATCCGATACATCATTACACTGTAAAAACGATTAAGAAACGTTCCTGGAAAATAATAGGCAGCTAATGTGCCCAATTTCAGCCTGTAACACATCTCGCAAAAACCAGGTATATTTTCCGCTAAAACTCAGTAATTTTCTTGAAATTATCCTGAAAAATTAGAAATCTTCTCGTTCCAAGCCAGTCGTGTCTCTAGAACTCCAAATTAACCATAAGTAGGGATAATATATCAGCTCCATAAACAATATTACAATTATGGTCAAAGCTGACGACCAAACGGCACGACCTTGAGGGTTACGGATTGGGACAAAATTCTAGATATGAGATAAGGTAAAGCGGTTTGACTGCATAGGCCCTAGTTTGGCTGCAATGAGGGTCCAAAGTTGCTAGTTTGGCCATAAAAATGCAGTGGTGTTTCCATTGGAATTTTACTTCAACGCTATGTTCGATCTTCCAACATGTTTGGCATCTTTCTTCAGTAAAATGAGGGGAAGGGAAAGCACTTAGTAATTTATGTGCATTATTTAAGTTACTTGAAAAGTCGAAATGATCTTGTATTTTTGTTTTTTAATGTGGTCATGTGAAATAAATTAGAGCTTTTCCCCCTCTCCTATTTTTTGCTTATCGTTGTGGAATATGTATGATAACCGACGATAAATATCCAGTAACTGTTTCAATTAGCAAACAATAAATACTTTTTACTAGCAGACGATTAATGTAAAACGAAATAATTAGTTTTCTTTGCAAACGATAAATATCTTGTAACTACGTTATTTCGGCATTCAAAATATTGAAATTAAAAGTAGTATCCAACTTAAATTTGAGAAACACTTTTTAAAAACTAGTATTCAAAGTAATTAATTCAAAGATAAGTGTATCAAATGGCTCATACTGCAGCACAATAGCGGAAAAAAGTTGTAAAGATTGTAATTCTGAAGGAAACTCCATTGCATTTCTGGGCCCAAATTACCATCTTTGGGCCCCCGTTGCAGCCGAACTAGGGCCTATGCAGTCAAACCCTTTTACCTGGGCTCATACCTAGTAGGAATGGATATATATCTAGAATTTTGTCCGAATTCGTGACCCTCAAGTTCGTGCTGTTTGGTAGTGAGCCAAAATTGCACGTACGTATGAAGCATCTTACTTGATTGCAATTCCTGCAAAGCTACGTAGTCCAAAGACTTATTCGCCCCCTGTGGGAGCTTCATCACTCAGGAGGAGCCGTAATTGAACTAAAGTCGATACACTTTATAAATATTCTCATTTAATCTTTAAACTGGAAGCTATACATATTTCTTACAACAGAGAGAAATCTGCAGCAATTCAGGAAACCTTTTGGACAATGATACTTTATATTTCCACTAAGTGGATAAAAACCATTTAAATCCCAAAACGTTACACGGAAATATTCAGTAACATCTTGGAATTTTTTACAGTGTATGACATCTAGGGACATTTAAGTGGCAAATAGTTCGTAAATTTGAAATACATCAGATTTATTTTAATTTTGATGCGTGAAAAAGAAATATTAAGGTAATATGGAAGTAAATATTGCATCGCATGACTGAAGGAAAAGCAACTAAAAAAAACAGTAAGGCAGTTTTTGTACATAGATATGTATATTGTACGATAATAAGTAACAATGAATCACATCATGACTTTTAGGAACAATTAGGTAGCAAACAGTCCGTAAATTTAAAATGCCTTATTTTCTTCCTTTTTTTTAGTTATGATGTATGGAAAACCAATATTACGTTTAAATGAAAGTACACATTGGATAGTATGAGTAAAACAAGAAAAAAAAAAAAACTAAAAAAAAAGAACAATTAAGTCAGCTTGTTCTACATCTTTTACAAACGGAGATGTATATTGCGAAATGGTAAATATCACAATAAACGCAAATATAAATAATGTCTCAATAGGACTTTTAGGGACAATTAATTTGCAAATAATATGTTATTTCTTATTGTCAAAAATAAGTGAAACCGTGAAAATCTTAAACATTTCAAATAAGCTATCTGTTTGTAATACATATGTACATTTAACTTCTAGTACTGTATACATGGTAGGGTGGGTCGAAAAAAGAAAATTTTCGAGAAGCAACTTCTAATAGCAAGCAAAAGTTGTGTGTTGCCATCCAAAAAGAGTGGAAAAGTAATAAAAAAAATTTATATTAATGTCTTCAGATCACGCATTGGCAGCAAAATTTGTAACAAGTGTAAAAAATTGGTCAATTTTCAAAATTTTTTGATAAAAATTAAGTGTTAAATTGTTTTGTTCTAATACCGTTTAAATACTTTCTTTTAATAGTCTTTTCATATATCTTTCAAAATCTGTGTATTCCTTTGCAGGGTTCAGTTCGCGCATAAGCCGCAAATTTACGTGAAATTAACCAAAAATCAACATTTTTAGCCTATTTTGCTTATTGTAGCATTTTTTCTTTTAGATCCCAGTTATATTTTTTTTAACACTAAATGTGCAGTATACAGCTCTTTGCTGGAAATTTAATCATATTTTGTTCCCTTTAACAACCTAGAATCTACCCCAAGTAGGTGGTTGCACTTTGTGTTTTACCCTGCAATTTCCCAAGAAGAGTAGTTATTTACAAGACATACATTTATAAAGTAACTTACATTTACAATAACTATATTATTTTGAACAAATTTCTACGATTAGATCAAGATTTTCAGATGGACTGCCGACTCAATTTTTACATTGATGATCAAGAGCATAAATGTTTTCTTATTAATCCATTTGTTTTATTATGCCTAAATACCGACTCACTAACCAGTTTAATAACTCTTTCTACAGCCAAAGCGTAAAAGAAGAGCATTAACTGAATTATGGGAAAAGCTTCAACAGTTTTTGTATAATAATATATTGTTTACTGTGATTTAACTCTGCCGGAAGAAATCGAACTTTTAAAAACCGACTTAAAAAGTTAGCAAAAGTATATTTGATGGATATTGCCAATGTAATACGGAAACGAAAGTGCAGAACTGATCTCGCTCTCCAAAAACCAAGAACTTTCTTTCTTTCAGTCATTAGCATTCCTCAACACGTGCGAATGGAGTACTAGGGCCGTATATTTTTCAAGCTAAACTACTAAGCTCGTAAATTATATCTTTAAAAGTTATGTTTCTATGGTTCGATAAAATTAAAATTTAAAGAAGAGAACAAACATCCGTGGACATGTACAGTAATTTAAGGTTACCAAAATCTACAAGTCCGGTGCCCGATTTTTTAACCATCTTGGATCCGATGATCCAAAGAGATGCTTACTTTGCCATGCTTGAGAAATTGTTATTGGTCATGGCAGTGGACTAGAGGCAAACTACAAGGGAATTGAATCGCACTAAGGTGTACAGCATAACGCAAAAGACTATTATTCAAGAAACGATTCTATAGTTATAAGAGAATTTCTTTCACCAATATTAAGATTTGAAGCTTTGAACTATAACAGTTAAATAGTTAATTGATTGACCAATGTGTTAAGTAATGAAATGGAAATTAAGGATATTTTATCATTTCCAGGAACTATAAGTTTGCTTAAGTATGTATTCTTTAAATTCCAACTCAAGCAATTGAAAGGATTGTGGAACTGGTCAGTAAATTTGCAGAAATTCTTTTGAGGTATTAAGAAGCAAGAGATGGATCTATAGGAAAAACTTTTATGTTCGCTAGTATTAGTGCCAAAACTGAATCTTATGTCCAATTTCAAGCCTTGATCGAAACGTAGAAACTTGTTTAAAATAATATAGTTATTGTGAATGTAAGTTACTTCACACAAGTATACAATTCATGTAAATAACTTCTCTCCTTGGGAGTAGCAGGGTGAAACACAAAGTGCAGTCACCTACTTAAGGCGGGTTCTGGATTGTTAATGTAATTAATACACTTACATTTAAAGCAAAGAGCTGTATATTGGACATCTATTGTAAAAAAAATATATAACTGGGATCTTAAAGAAGAAACACTGCATTGTGCCAAAATAAGCTAAAAATGTCGATTTTTGGTTAATTTCATGCGCGAACTTAAAACTGTAAAGGAATGCAAATATTTTGAAAGATATTTTAAAAGACTATTAAAAGAAAGTGTTTAAACGCTATTAGAACAAAAATAAAAAAATACTTAAATTTTTATAAAAATATTTGAAAATTGACCATTTTTTACCCTTTTTCAAACTTTGCTGCAATGCGCGATCTGAAGACATAAATTTTATTTTTTTATTTTTATTTGTCCTATGTTTAGAATGGCAATACATAACATTTTTTTTTTGCTCTTAGAAGTTGCTCCTCGAAACTATCCTTTTTTCGGCCCACCCTAATACATGGACACCAAAATTTGTCAGTTGCATTAATGTTTGTAGTATGTCTCTTAAAACATTTTATGCAATTGAGAACTCAATGAGGCATGCATTTAAACTCCTGAAACAGTTAATTTTACGAAAAGACATTTAGATTTAATTAAGACCAACTCTTGACATAGGTTTCTTTAAACTTATTTATAAAGACAGTTTTATTAGCAATGAATACTTCTGAGATGAGATTCAAAGTAAAAAAAAATAAGTATGTATGGTTTCTAAACAATTAAATGAGTTTTACTTTTCAGCAGTCTCTTACAATAATCAGAAATAGGGACTCTTTTCCCCTTCTGTTATTAAGCGTTAATTAATTTCTACTGAGGAAGGTTTTGATGTTTTATTCGTAATTTTTTCGGTTCGTGAAATTAAAATTTTAGAGCTATAAAACAGTTTAAAGGTTAGTATTGTTCTTATTTTATACATTGTAACTCAAGAATAAATTTAATTAAGCATGATCATCTTAATTTTAATTTGAAAAAAAATCCATTGCTGAAAGTTAATATCGGTCTAATCTTCCTTGCTGCCTTAGCTAAATAATTTTTTATCATGGTGTAGTGAGATAAATGTTTTACAATGTTTAAAATGAACATTGTACTTGCTTTTGATGCTGAAAAATGTTTTATTCTTTTTTATGATCTTCTACTTGCTATTGTCTTTCCTCTGTTTGTATATACTGCCGTAGCAAGTAGGGATTGCAATATCGGTGTACCTGTAAATTTTGGAATGTCATAATACCGGTATTTGTCGAGTTAAAATACCGGTATTTTCGGTATTAGCTGAAAATAATAAATAATTCCAATTAAAGAATTTTCAATTTAACTTTTTAAATATCTACTTATATTTTAAATGTACATATATTTTTCAATGATATAAAACGAAAATCAACCTATTGATGCAAAAATAAGGATTTAAAAGCACGAACTAATAGAATATTACTAGACAAAAGTATCAGAAATATTGCAAAACGATATTTTCATTATTAGATGGTGAGTTGAATCGCGTTTTCCTGCACCGTGGTTGTATTTCTTCTGTTGCGCTGATCCTTCACTTTCCCTTTTGTGAAAGTTAATTTCGAGTGTAATTTCGTATGTATTTGCTCAATGAATAATTTGTTCTAACCATCAATTATAATAATACTTTATATATTCTTTAAATATTATTCTCAACTTTACTGAATTTTTGCAAACACTTTTTCTTGTTAATGAAACAAATAGTAATTTGTGGTCACCGGTATTGGTTGGCTGTCATATCTCGCTTTGTGTTTGTCAAGATAATATTTTAAACTTATAGTGTCTTGAAAACATGCATAGGGGTTAAGCACAGTCATTTGAAACATATTCTCAGGTATTTACGTAATTATAATTTTAAAGAATTTTGAAAAGAACGCGAAAACGAATAAGAGACACTAACAACATCAACTTTAGTCAAATTTATCGTAAATTTCAAATCAAAGGGCTAATAATAAAAATCAAACACAAACCTCTCCTGCTCAAGAGAAAATTATGTGAACATTAGAAAAGTATCGTCTCTCAAAAAAATATTACAATTAGCTATAAATCTAAAATAATAATAATAATAATAATAATGCACAAAATACAAACACACACACATAAAACGTTTTTTTCCAAATATAACACGCAAGAGACCGAATAATTTGAAGATGAAGGACGGCTTCTAGACAATTAGAGGAGGTGTATCGCGCATTGTTAACAGCACCACCGACCTGTGAGAATTCAGAAAGGGTATTTTCAACTGTAGGAAAGTTGAGCACAAAATGAGTTCCAGGCTTAGCGACAATTCAATCGATGCATTATATTTTTGACTATTACTATTTTTTTATTATTACATTTGTAGCAGTGAGAAGCAAAGAGATATAGGTGGACTAAAGTTTTGAGAAAATAACATTTGAAGTTCTGATCTTAGGTACATTGAAATGTTTGCTAAATAATGCTTTATTTCAGCGCCCACTAGGACTTCTAGTTCAATCTCTTGCCCCAAAACAGAGGAGAAGTTCTCCTACCATTTGTACTGGTGGTCTCCGAATTTTTGATTTTATCACTTATATCCCTTTGCTTCTCACTGCGTTATTTATTCCTTCATTTTCTGTTTGTTTACAAAACGTTTCCATACATAATACAATTTTTGTACAAAATTACGAAATGTGGCAACGAAACAATATGCTTTCAAGCATTTTTTGTGAAATTTCAAATACCCGTATTAATACCGGTATCCTGGTATCACGTTTTTAAATACCGAATATCAGTATTGAATTTTTGGTTCGGTATTGCAATCCCTAGTGGGAAGTAAAGGGCAGTATCTGCAGAAATGAGATTTCAAGATATTTGGAGAATTGTGTGTTGGAATCAATACTGACAATAAGGAAATGTTGGAATTAGTCCCCCCCCCCCCCCACTTTATCATGGAGAAAAACGCGTTTAAAGTTTTAAAGTTTTTTTTTTTCTTTCTAATGGGAATGCGGTAGAGGCAGTGCCTTTTACAGACCTAGTGCTATCCTCCGGCATAGCAACCACTTTTTCACGTGTCTCCACTATCGGTGGGATACCATTGTCACGAGAATTTTGACACCCAGTTTCCCCACTAGATGGAGGCACGTGGGCTGTACGTGATGCGAAACAGCACACGGAATTTAATTTTGCCAAGAGATACGCAATGCCAAACGAGTATTTGAGGGATTTTTTACATGCCACAAAATTATACGACATGGATGCTGTCGATTTTCTGCATCTTGAAAATCCACCGACTGGAACCAGGACCGAACCTTCGCCTTTGGGCGTAAGAGACCAGTATGTAACAACGACACCACTCTTTCGGCCGTACAGTTAAAAATAATATGAATTAATTGCATGCAAAGAAGATATATATATATTTCGTTAAAATTAAGATAGAAACAAGATTCAAAAGGCCTTTTAACAGGAAAAAACTGAGAAGTTTTTTTAATGACAAAAGAAAATTGCAAAATAGACCATTTTTATGTCCGGGCCCCCTTAAATAAACGGAAACTATCAAACATGTGGTATAACTCTTGCAAGATTTTGACACGGATTAATAACCGTTTTTTATATATGTCAAAACAATATCCTTACTAAGTTTCACGCCTACTTCCAAAAATAGCTTCTAAATGTTTCGGCAGACAATATAATGAGAAAATATGAAAATCCTCCGAGAAAACATCCATTCTTCCCAACCAAATCTAAGGCAGTTTAGAATAATTGGATCTTAAACTATTGAAAGGCTTCCTAATGAGAAAGGAGCCAATGGAAATACTTATCGAACAACTTTCGCCGTTTTCAGCTTCGAACGAAAGAAGAACTGCATTATGATTCTTTAGTTCCTCCAAGCGAAGCATAGAAGCAGCATGAAGAATAAGCTATTCAATATCTATCTTCGCAGAGTGATGTATGATATGGCTAAGATAACGGGAATAGAAGGAAAATTATACACCGGATCTCTTTATGCAGTATTTGATAATTTCTACTGATAAATTTTAATTGAAGAGGAAAGGTTTTCTTTTTCTTTGTAAAAAGAGAAAAAAACTAGAGAAATGAGTGAGTCTAAATTAAAGCGAAAGAGGTGAATTTTATATTATCTTTAAAGTTAACAGTTCAATTTGATTATTTAGCTCTGAAATATTAGTAAAAGGGCTCACTAGGGAGGGACACAAAATTTAAAATTAGAGTTAAATGAGGTAGTTTTTCCTTACATTAACTTAACATTTCTTTTTAATATTTTACATTGAAAAGATTTTTAAAATGTTTCAATAGTCTTAATTATTTGCTTCGCTTTAATCGCCTTAATCATCGACCATGCATGTAATAAACAAGGACATGTTTATTACAGTCAAATTTGCTTATAACGTGTCCTGTTTTAGCGAGATCCTGGAGATTGCGAGGGAATTAGAATTATTTGGTTGGTACAATGTTAAGTCTATGGGAGCATAACTCGCTTTTAACGTGCAAGCCCCGCTTAAAGCTAACAATATTTTTGTGATTTATAAAATTTGATGTGACTTCCATCTCAGCTTATCCTTTCTTAGAAAACTTCAAAACTCTGATGTCAACCAAAATTTATTGATGACTGATGAGTCTCAAATACAGAAAAAAAAAGCGACTGCCCCCCCCCCCCTTTTTAATTTTTTGGATAAGAGAAGCATTTAAAAAGTAAATATTTGTTGACGATAATACGTTATCACTTCCGAGCTGAACATCTTCAAAATAGTCGATGGCTTTTGATGTGCTGAAAAAAATTAAACCTTTTTTCGAAGTCAGATTTGCAAATGTCGATTTTTTTTTTCCTTTTTGTGCACAGGAAAGAAACAATAATGCAATTGGGCAGTTCAAAGCAAATGAACCACAAATAATAAAAATATCATAATAAGCAAGTGTATGTAAAGTTTTGTGAACGTTTCACAAACTCGTTTTTACGAACACTGTTATAACGAGCAAATATCGCGGTCCTTTCGCACTCATTCTAGGCGTGTTCGACAGCAATATTTAGACTTTCTTGGGTTTTTTCTTTAAAAATTGGCGATTTTATCATAAACATTAAAAAAAACTAGCCTGAGTAAGAATTTCCTGAAAGGTAATGGTTAAAAATAATCACTTGTGGTCAGGAGAGCACTGTTCTTTTGCCATTTGGTCCATTCTTAACTTCAGAACCTAAATTTAACATAGAACAAATAATGAAACTTTTGACCAAGTTTTATTTTATTAAATTATGTATTGCTTTGTTTTATTTGGTACCTATGAGTCACTATATATAAGCAATTTAAAACAAGTATAAGGGGCAAAATGAAACAAAAAAATACTTGACTCAAGGGAAGCTAAACAATATGAAATATTTACAAACATTAAGTTTTAAATGTGCATAGTCCATAATTCTATGCTGATTTAAGTCTCGTTTAATAAAATTTTGCATACGTTAACATGCCTTTACATGAACTGTTACATGTTTATATTGTCATTAGCAAATGAAAAAACACATCTTACATCATAACATCATATCATCAACACATCTAATATTCGAAGATTAAATATTGCATATTTAAACAATTAATTATTGGCAGTCATGCAAAGTGGTTCCAAAAATTTACTGTGGTCTAATAAGCTACCTTAGTTCTGTTCATACTAATAAAAAATATATATACCGTTAGGAATTAGATTGGAAGTTGAAAAAAAAAAAACATATTAATAGCACGAAGATTTCATTAAATATATTGAATGCATACATTTGCAGGTATTTATCTGAGTGGCCCTCTCTAAACGTAGAAGAAATTTCTCTCGGCTGCTAAAAGATTTGTAGCTTTATGAATAGCTTCCACAGAAACTTCTCAGAAGCTGCTGTCATGAAAGAGCTGGAAAATTGATTGATGGTCTTTCTTTTCGTTAGAGAGGTTCCGAGAATCATGCTCCGTCTGTCACATCCTTTTATGATGGCCTTATGGTTGATAATAAATTAAGCGGAACATGCTCTATTAAACGATGAGACTATTTCAGCAAAATTGGAGACATAAAAACAATTTCTACAATAAAACGTTTTTTAAGTGCAATCCTTCTGGAATTAACTTTTATGAAAAAAACTTTTTCTACTAAAAATAATTCTGCTCTTACTTTTTAAACAAAAATCTAGAGTTATTATTATTTAATTTGCTTTTCTTTGAGAAACAAGAAAGATTTTCTTTTACTAACTATTTTAGTTAAAGTGTAGATGTTAAAAAATATATAGATTATGTTGACAATGGGCATATTATCTTCCGTTATCCGTTAAAGTGCTAGAAATGGCTTTTATTTATCAAGTTATCCAGGTGGTCTGAAAATTATTTAGATAATACGCACTTCCACAGTACTTAATATGTATTCATTAGTGCGAATAGTAGCAACGTATCTGCATTATCTTTTTTTTTATCTAGAAAAATTAAGTAATGAAATCAAATATTTAGCAAACTATTTGACAGTATCAATCATCAAACGAATTCAATAAATTGATGCAACAAATTTAGTGCTCAAAAAATCATTACAAATAAGGAAATATTAGCATACTTAAATTTTATACTTCTCTAAGTAACCAAAGTAATCAAGTTATACGTTCAAAAAATCGGCAAGTTAATGATAGAGTCATCCATAAATAAAGTAGAAATAAAATGCAAAATCTCAGAGATTTTGAAATAATATTGCAATATGAAAAACTAATGAACAAAACGTGTGACAAAATTATGCTTATTTAATGTAGTCCAAGTACAGGTATCAATTTGAATTCTGTAACCCGTGTTTGCACTTTTTTTTTTAATTTAAATATTTGTACGTTAAGGATCCGAAAGTTGTTAATGTGCATATTTACCAGGTGTAGGAGATCAAACGACTACAGAATACGTACGTCAACATGAAACCTGTTTTTTAGGTAACATGTTGTTGAATTCCGAACTCTTGGGCAAAACTTTAACGGGTGATAGTATACATAAAAACGAACTATATGAAATAAAAAATAAGGGTCCCGAACGTCTTCAAATCTAAAACAGATGTCCGTTATTAAATTTTTGGGTCCAGGATTCAAAAAATATCATAAAAAGTGAAAAGAATTGGTCTCAGTTCGTCTGCGACTATCGCTGAAATTATTATTTTTCTCAGTATTTTCTTGAAAATAAATTTTGAAGATGTAGTTCAAAAAGTACTGACAGGGGGGGCGCTTTAGACTTGAGAGAAACGAAGAACTATTTTTTACCGTTATTTTTGAATGGTAGTTAAAGATTTTCATCATGCGACAAAAAGTTCATTCTTACTACGAAATTATGTTATCAGATTCTATGCCTAAATACATGCCCAGATTTCAACCAAAATGAGATTTGTGCTTATTGGAAAATGTACGAGTTTTTTTGTTGACCCAAAGCATGAAACTGTGTTGGTTCAATAAATTCCTTAAGCTAAAGCAATTGACACTCAATAGCTAGTACAAGGTTCCCTTAGAGTGTGAAAAATCTGCTAGGGGTACACAATATGTAAGGGTACATGGTGAAGTACAGAATGTATACAAATGTATTTCAATAATAATAAATTTAGTTGCAACATGAGTTTTAGTATGTTAAATCTAACTCTCTTTAACTTGAGGTTGTACGTACGGGACATTTAACAAATGTCTGGAATTCGTACTTCAACATAATTTAACTGAATTTAAGGTCGAGAGGCATCACAAGATTAAAACAAGAACTGTATTTATTAAAAAGAGGTACACAGGCGCGTGACGAAAAATGAAGCAAACCTTGACCGCAATAACTCAAGCAGTTCATTACATTGGAAAACACACTATTGCCACAAAAAATTAAAGGTATTAGAAAAATAGAAAAAGGTTAATTTTCATAAACATTTATCAATAATAATTCAACAGGAACACAAAACTGGAAGAATATTCTACAATTAAAATTCTCTATTTTCAGTTCCAGGACAGTAATTCCGTATGATTCTTAAAGTTGAAAACACAAGCAGCCAAATTTAACCCATATGTATTATCATAAGTGATTTTTCTGAATCACTTCTTTAAAAAACGGTCGTAGAACTTACATTCTGATTTTTTCATTCAATAGACATAAACATTAAATCCATTTGGCTCAGAATTATTTATTTTGGCAGATTTACGGAATTGAATGCTTTAAGCTGTAAAATTTTGTAAAATAACCTTTAAGAAATGGAAACAGAAATTATATCCTATTCCAAAGTTATTCAAATGAAAACAAATAATTTTTAAGATAAGTGGACAGACTGTGAAAAGATTTTTTGTTTATCTTTTAAAATTTTGAAAATTGGATTGAACTGACTGTCATGATAAATGCACGAAGTAATGTTTTTTAAAACAATAAAATATACAAAACGCTATTGTAAGTTTAAATAAAAGTATAAAAGCATTTCTCCTTCTTCATAAATGTTAATTGGATACTTTTGGCACGATTTTAATAATATATGAAACATAATACGTCGCACAGGTCCGTACTTTCCTCAGAAATAGTAAACAAAGGAGAACAACATATTTTATGAAAAGTGATTAATATTGAAGTGGAGAAAATCAATACTACACTTTGTGCTTTCAATAAATTTTCCCTTTTACAACGATAAATCCTCATAAAAGTCAGAGATAAATATATTTCTGGCTTTCACATAGTGCAGTGATTAATTATTTGTGAATCAAATGAATTTTATTATGTGTTATGTTTAGAGCTCTGCACAAATACTAAAACTATTTTTGCTCATGCTTTAGAATCCAGTTGCATGTACTGATGTGTATTTTAATGATGTTGTTTGGCCAGTCCAAAATTAAGAGGAATTTGTTGAGGGAAAATAATACGTGAATTTTAAATTTTACACTTAGAGAGTTTAAATCAAGATATTTTTTTATTAAGTTTAATTACTATTTCTAATTTTATTTAATATGGAGGTACGCTTGCGTAGCCACTATATAAGACTTTATCAATTAAAATACACATACTTTTAATGAAGTATATTTTAATGCATTAAAATAGCAAAATTTGTAACTTAAATTCCTTAATGAAAAATGATCAAACAAGACTTGTGATATGATTGTACAAAATATTTAAAAAAAAACAGTAAAAATGCTCTATTTATTTTATTTTATATATATTTTTTCGTCTACATTTTTTAATTTATCGTTTACCAAATTTAGCTTATTTTTAATCCTTTGTTTGTTTTCTTACAATGTATTGGCAACAAAATAATTTCCATCTTTGGCTTTTGGAACACTTACGAGGAAAAAATAAATAAAAATAAG
Source organism: Uloborus diversus (assembly GCF_026930045.1). NCBI lineage: Eukaryota > Metazoa > Arthropoda > Arachnida > Araneae > Uloboridae > Uloborus > Uloborus diversus. Next base: position 47,815,025 of record NC_072737.1, read on the forward strand.
TAAGAATTCGTATTATATTGGCAAAAAAAAAGAAAAAAAACTCTTGAGCCCCGAATGAAAGACAGAAATTTTTTTAACAAGTTTCTCAAAAGCAAGAAAAATCTTTTTAGAGTTAATATCATCCATTTTTTTTAACAGTGTAGAGAACAAAAATAAAATTTAATCTTTAAAAGTCGGTTTTATATCAAACCCGCGTGGCATTCAATTCCGTTTTTGCGTAATAGTACATTGACATACGTGTAGTTATCGTACCTTGTTATTCAAAAGACGCATGTATATTTTTTACTGTCAATACTTAAAATGTGTTTTATCAAAGCTTAAAATGTAGAATTACTAAGAAAAGCATTTTAAACTTAAAAGTATGAAACATGAAGCGTAACTACACTGCTTTGATTTCAGTAAATGAAATTATTAGGAGTAAATCACGATGGTAAGGTGACAACTCTGACAAGCAGAATTTTCGGACATATATTTAAATTTAAGTGATATACCTACATCTTCCTGTTTACTTAGTAATGGAATAAAACGAAAAAAAAAATAAAGATAGTAATTGAAAAAAGTAACATGAATTTGTGATGAACTTAAAGAATGAAATTACACACATGTATACTTAAAAATTCCAAAAACACTACAAATAATTTAACCTCAAGTTTCTAAAATCCCTAAACACAGTACAATTATGTAGATAAAAATTTTAATATAGAAACTAGGTAACTGCTATTGGATACTTATGTCGTAACTAGTAAAAACATGACATTACTTGTGATATGAATTATTTAGTAGATAGAAATGAATATTTAGTAAATCACTCAATTTTTTAACAGCTGCTCGGAGATTACGTTTAACACGAATAATTCCATTTTCTTTCAACTTCGCTTAAGTATATGAAACACAATTCTATAGTTACGTTTATTCATTTATTCTTAATGAAATAGAGCGATATCCCACTAGCCTTGACCAACCTTTATTGAGTTTCCAAGAAAATATTACTATAGATGAAGAGTAAGTTGTAAATAAAACGCGAAAGTAAGAATTTCTACCTCTTTCACGTGAACTAACCAAGGGTTTCCAGGGGTTAAAAGGTGCCTAAAAATAAGTTATTTATCCTCATCGAGTTTCCGAAAGTTGTTCTCATAAATGAAGAGTAAAATATAGAAATAAAACGCTTAAATAAGGTTGCCTGATTCTTTTCGGGTCCCTAATCAGGAGTTTCAGGGGCTAAAAGGTGCCCAAAGAGGGAAATAATTTACCCCTCATCGAGTTTCCGGAAATGGTTGTCAAAAATGAAGAGTAAGCGCTGTAAATAAAACGCTAAAGTAAGGTTGCCTACCCTTTTCCGGTCCTTAGTTACGGTTGCCAGAGGCTAAAAAGTGCACAAAAAGAAGTAATTTATCCTTATTGAATTTCCAAAAATAGTTATCATAAATAAAGGTTAATAGTTGTAAACGAAACGCTGAAGTAAGGTTGCCTACCTAATGCGAGTGAACTAATTAGGGTTGCCAGGGGCTAAAAGGTACCCAAAAATGAGTAAGTTACCCTCATCGAGTTTCCAAAAATTGTTGTCATAAATGAAGAGCAAAAGCTGTAAAGAAAACGTTAAAATAAGGTTACTTACGTTTTTCCGATCCCTAATCATAGTTGTCAGGCGCTAAATGTGCCCAAAAAGGAGTAGTTTACCCTCATAGAGTTTACACATAAGTTATATAAAAAATGTAGGTAAAAATATTACAAAACCGATGATATAGGGTTGCCCAAGCAAAAGTGGTCTAATCATAGGGTTATCTCTATTCGAAGTTTGAATAATTCGGGAGGGGGGATTTTAGACTAAAGATGAACCTATAATTCATATTTTGTAAAATGCAAGTTTATAACTTTTAGGGAAAACAAATTACATTCCTTTCATTTTCAGAAAAAAAGGAAAACATATTCTACACATATTTTGTTGAACTTAGTTTCTATCTTTTCAAAACCAAAAAACTGCACTTTTAAGTTACTTAATTTGAAGTATTATCAATATTTGTTTAAAGCATTAGAGGCCATAAGTCTTTTTAATGTTGATGCATACTTCAACCCAAAATGAAAGTGATTTTGTTGAAAATCTCATTAAAATGCGACTACGTGAGGAAAGTTCATTCAAACAATAAAATTAAGCTATAATAATTACGTTTGCTTCCGATGGTAATTATCTTTATGACATTATTTGATAAATGAGTAGATGGAACGGCAATAATTGGAAAATGTCAACATTTATCCGTGCTACTTAAAATAAGATGGCCACACATTAAATTAAACTACTTTTAAAACAATAATTACTTTACTTTCTTTTTTTTTAATTATGAAGAGGTAACTGCCAAGTTATTACTGAAGTCGATAGGTTATTTTATGTGAATGATTATTTATTAATTATTTATATTTTAATTGCGATGCATTTTGTTTTTTTAAATCAAAAATAAACAAGTTTAGTAAACAACGTTTTGTGGCGTTTGGGTACAAAAATTAGTATGATTTATTTATTTATTTATTTATTTTTTCTTGAAAAAAAAATCATTTCCCTATATGCCCATTAAATATTTTCCAAAGGCATTAATTTCCGTTTAAATAATATTAAGTGTACGATTTTTTTACTTAGCACTATTGCTCAATTATTTACTGGTAAAAGTAATTTGGATTGAATTGATCATGGAGTAAATTGATTCCTTTTTCATCACTTATATGAATGGATTAAAGTCGTTTCCGCTAAAAGCTCATATTTGAAAATAGAATCGCTGAAACGGATATATATTAATTTAAATAAACTAAATATCTGCTTAAACATTAATTTACTAATTTTTAAATGTCAACCACTTGATGTTATAGTTATTTTGAAATGACTTCAATAGCTTTTATTCGAAGATTTTTCTGAATATTTTTACTGAAAAAAAGCATTAATGCTAAACTTGGTTTTCTTTCAATTAGTTTCTTTCAAACTTGTGAATTAAGTTAACGCATTCCTATTTTCTGAATTTTTGATTCCAAGTCTATTGGTTTTATTTTAGTGTGCGTAATCTATAATGGAACAGTGAAATATCATGCGTAAAAATACATATTAAAAAAAAAAAAAAACTAAAGGTATAATTAAACGCGATGCAATGTTACTTTTGAATCAACTAACCCCGATAGGTTGGTACTATGAGTCAGTTGATACAAAACATTATGTTAGTTGTAACCCAATGGGAGAAGAACAACTCTACTTTAAAATATGTTTTATCTGTTGTATAACTTTTACTTTTTTTTTAACACAACCCTGTTATAACGAAAACAAAAGGGATACGATATGTGTAAGCAAACATTACAAAAATAATAAATAAAATCAAGCCTGGTTTAGGAGCATTTAATTATAATAGCTATTACGACTCGTGTCAAACCGAGCATGTTCAGAAAACACTTTCCTTTTCCAGATGTTAAATTGCATGTACTTCAACGAACTTTCTCCCATACATTCATAACATGGGTCATTCATGCGTCAACTAACCCTGACTGCAATAAAGTAATTTGAAATACAGTCGAGCCCGCTTTTTAGAATATCGGTTAAAAGAATACTTAATATAGTAGTTCATTTCAATGTACCAAACCAGTGTAATGAGTTATTTTGATAGTGGTTAATGAAATATTCCACTTATTAGACTATTCTTTCATGGCAAAATTGGTATTCCATTAAACGGGTTCGACTGTACCTTGACTGGGTAGGCAAAAAAAAAACCTTAAGTACAGATCGAAATTGATTCGTGCACAAATTTTAATAATCGCACTGCGCAATGACAGCTTCAGCTGGCACCTCAGTGATACATCGAACTGTTTATATCAGTCACTCCAAAGACAACACCGAGCTGGATGACCCATACATAACATTCTACTAACTCCCAAAAAAAAAAAGGCATTTGCGACACAAGGGTCATTAAGTTAGGTATTAATGAAAAACGGAAAAGGGGTATTTTGTGTTTTCAATTAAAGGGGACAAACGATAAAGCGTTGATTAGGATGAGCCTTGTTCAAAACTTAATAACAAATTTATGTATATCCTAGACGTAATGTACCTACAGCTGGATTTATGTTATAAGGGTTAATAACTTATAACAGCAAGATCACACCCCTAAGCATCCTGTCAGCAACTTTGTGCACCAGTTTACTAATACAGTTTTTCTTTCATTCATGAGTAGAATTCAAGGGGTACTCTCTAACAGGAATACCTTCGCCCTCATACCGCTATCGTTATCCAAAATGACCTACAGAGGGTTAACAGATCACCTTTGCCAGCTAGATCGACCTATTATTCACTAGTTGAGCACGTGGGGCATTGTGGGACGACAGTTCTGACATCCTTTGCATTTAACTTCATTTGTCTTTGCATTAAAAAAACCAAGAACAATAGGCAAAATGCATCACCTTGCAAGCTCATTTCCCTGCTTGTATTTTAAATTCTGACTATAAAGCCAAACGCGAGTCAGCACCCGTTCGTATCGAAGTCCATCTGCGCTCCAACTTTAGTTTAAATCCATTTATATAACTGCGTGAACATTGGTTGCTAATATTATGGCTGCTATTTATTTATTTTTTATTAATTTAGTGATTGTGTTATTATTTATTTATTAATGTCTCATTTCTTGCTTACTTATTCATTTATTATTTGTTTCATTACTTTACTGTTTCATTATTTGTTTTTCATTGCTGAATTTGAAAAAAAAAATATGCCCAAATATAGTAAATTTTGTTAGAAAACTATTTTAATTTAGCACCTTTTTTTGCGCGATTTTTTTGTGCAAATATTTTTGTGTGGTACATTAAAATTTCAATCAGATTGGGATTAATTGACGAAGTTATTTTTAAAACGAGTGCGAGGTCGTATTTTCATGTGAGCATAGGCACCCCGATGGGAAGTCACTGTGACCTCCGAAAATTGTCCTTATTCGGGAAATTTTGCCAGAGTAATAGGCAAAAATTATCCACTTGGAAAGAGGTTTGGCTGTAAATCATTATATTTCTATTAAAAATAACTGATTTCTCTCAGGTTTTTTCAATGCATTTTGTAGTTAAATGGCATTGTTTCAAAGTTATGTTAAATAATTTTAATATTTTTCATTTTGCATCCGCAATTATTTACCATTTTCTTAGTTTCTTGACCCTCTTTTAAAATGTTATCTGTCTTGGAATTAAAAATGTTCCGCATACGAGGGGTGTCCGCATAGGAAGGGTGTCCGTTAGGAGGGGTTTTACTGTATATATATTTTTTCAATAGTGCAGTTAAATCCCTGTAATGTGAACACTAACGGGACATTTTTTTTTTGTCCTCAAAAGAGGGGTGCCTGCAGGACAGGGGTTTAATGATGTTATCTGCCTTTGAATCGGGGAATTAAACGTTGTCCGCATAAGAGCGGTGTCCGTTAGGAGTGGTTTTACTTTATACATATTTTTATTGGGTATTTTCCACAAGAGCTTCAATAATATGACTGATCACTGTAATTCAAAATTATTTCTGCAATTCCTTAGAATAATGTATTGAACCATTAAAATCGGCTAAACCCATCTACAAAAACACGCAGAAAATTTAAAAAATGAATTTTTAATTTCTTCAGAAAGCCCAACCCACTAGCAATTAAAGTACATCTCAACCAATATTCCAGCATTTTTAAGTACATCTCAAAAAAAAAATAAATAAACAATAGCATGTGCAGTGCACTTGCGTTATAACGAGCGTCGACTTTAACCATATCAATGTTTTCAATAGCAAAAATGTCTTCATTGGATACTTTCCGTAAGAGGTCCAATAATGTGACAGATCCCTGTAATTCAAAATTATTTCTGCAATTCTTCAGAATAATGAACAGAAGCATTAAAAATCAGCTAAACCCATCTACAGAAACATGAAGAAAATTGCAAACATGAATTTCTAATTTCTTCAGGAAGCCCAATTCACTAGCCATTAAAGCACATCTCGACCGGTCTTAAAGGGCCAGGAAAAGAAAGTGAAAACTTTCGTATGACGTCAATGATTACAGGAGCTGTCTTATGGCATAGAATAACGTGGAATCACGCCATTAGCGTCCTACGACCAGATGGGGTGCCGCTTAATAATGACTGAGGGAATGAAGTAAAATTGGCATGATGGGCCGACTCCGTAGCTTTGGGCACTGGTTATTCCGTATTTTTCTGCTTTTAAGGGAAAATCGTAATCACCATTATCTAAGAATTTCATTTCGTTTGTTTTTACTTAAGGTTGGTCTGTATGTTGAAACTGAGTATAAGGGAATTATTAAAAAGCATGGAAAATAGTTCTGCCTTTGTTTTTCTCCTTATCTTAAGGTTATTTATAAAAAGGTTGTGTTTTTTAATTAATAACTATCATTAGTATTATTATTGTTTTTAGTTTCATTATTATCATTTTCCTTATTATTATTATTTTTAGTAGTAGTAGTATTATTATCATAATGATTAATAATAATAATATTATTATTATAATTATCAGTAATAATAATATTATTATCATAATTATTAGTAATATTATCCTTATATATTATTTCTGTAGCCTGTTTTTGGTTTCTACGCCAGATTTTCCTCAATTCTTGATCGATTCCTTTGATTTACGCCTTATTTTAAAGCTTATGGTGCTGGCTACTGACGAAAAATAGACCCACGGTCTAAAAATTGTTTTTTTCAGCCGAAAAACCTGTTTTAAAGAACCAGAATGAGGTTTTCGGTTAAACTTATAACTTTAATTTGCGCTATGACCGACAGAGCTGAATAGATTGATCGGCAGAGCGTTCTCTTCATAACCAGGAGAATGCGTGTTCGGGCCCACGTCCGGACAATCTGCAACAAAAAAAATAGAGAAATATCGCGCATTACATGAACACTTACTTAAGTGAATAACAACTATGAAGAAATAGAATAAATGAGAAGGAAGCGCTCCTTGCTGATATGAAAACTTGAAATGACTTTGTGCTAAATTACTTCTGGAATTGTACGTTTTGTTTTTTTTTTCGTTTTAAGCTTTGGCTCTGGTAAGAAAATTAAAGCATAATGTAAGCGAAAATATAAGTAACAAGTTTAAGATTTCAGATAACAATGGAATTGTTTTTTGTTCATAAAAAATAGTAAATCGTATATTGAAGTAAAGATTCTTCTAATGAGTTTTGGACTCTCCCTCTCATATATTATTCCCCTCTTAAAACTTGTCGGGCTGACTAATGACGAAAAATAGACTTACAGTCGAAAAATAAAGTTTTCGGAAAAGCGTCTTGCTGTTTCAAAACCTTGATGCAGCTTGAAGTTCTTATGCATATTTTTTTAAAAGCAAAGTTCTAATACAATTTTCCAATTTTTTACGTCGCTTTTGGCAAAATAATAATAATAATAATAATAGCCTGTGCGTGCGTGTGTGTGTGTGTGTGTTTGTATTTTAATAAAGCTTAAAAGCACTGAACTTTGTTGTTCGGTTAAATTGATAAGTTTAGTTCAGTAGAGCGTTCGGCTATAAACTATCTGAACTTCGAGCAAGCTTGGGTTATCAGACAAAATTCGTAATATTAATGTAAATATCAAATTTACATTAATATTACGCATTATATGCACTCATAACATACACACGTAATAAAATAAATGCAGTGAGAATGCTACTTGGTGTTTCGACTCCTTTATGCAGGCTATCATTCGGATAAGTTGACTGTTAATCGAAGGGTGATCTTCCTTTTTTTTTCTAAGTTTTAACTACATCCCGACCACTCAGCATAATGTAAGCATAAAAAAATATTAGATTTACCTCAAGGAAATCCTTTTTCTACAGAAAAACATTTTCATTGTATGCTGAAATGTAGATGTTTCTAATAGCAGTGTTCGACCTTTTGTACAAATGAAAAAATACTACGCCAAATTAAAACTACGAGTTTCACCCAGTAAACCTTTATTTTTTTTTTATTCGCGCGAATACGATATAAAACATTAAAATTATTATCAACTTCATTAGCAAGAAATCATTTTCTACTCCTCTGCTTTCTGCTGAAAAAAAAGAAACATTTTGTCTACGTTCGAAAAATTACACTTAAAAAAAATGGACTCAATTCAACTGGTTTCGGTTTTGAATTTTAAGTGTTCGATTAAAAAAGAAACATGTGCGGGCATTTAAGCCGTAACTGTTAAAGCAACCTTCTATGTGAAATAGTTCAATATTCAAAGATAAAAACACTTATTTTCAATCTAATTTATTACTTCTCTAGAATGTTTATTTCAATCGATACGTGAGATATTCGTCATTCTTTAATCAAATTCCATTCATTACGAATAATTTTAAATCGTATCATGCTGGTGATTGACAAAATATAGAAGCATGATCTTAGTATTATTATTTTTTCTGGCAAAAAGCTTTTTTGCTGTTTTTTACTACGCATTCCTTCAATGAATAGCTTTCGAAAAGGAAGGCGCAATTGCTAGGTTTGTTGGGATGTCGGGCTGTTAATCAGAATGGCTCCAATTTGAATCCGTGCCAATAAATATCTCTTTAATGTTTCTTTTTTTCCTGTCAGATGATCACATGGGCAGCACTGTATTTGCCACAACCTGTTTTTTTCACATGCACAATTATTGCTTTTTCACGAGTCATTACTCAGCCACTTTTAATGATATTTATGTTTGCATTGAAAATATGTACGACCAAAAGGTGAGCGATGATCAAATTATCACAAAGTTGTATTTAACGAGGTTTTGTTACTGATGTCTTTAAATTACATGTCTTCTCTTCTGCGCTTACTTTTTTTCGGTTCTTCTTCATAATGTTCTTTCTTTGAAATTTTTAAAGAGCGAAATGCCTTATGAAACGATTCGAAGCACAGTGCGGAGTTCCGCACGGGTCGACTAGTTTTCATTATTTCAGTAACATTATTTTCATTATTATCATACTAATAATTGAGTATTATTATTATGAATGCTATTTTATCAAAAATAGCTATATTGTTTAAATATTCAACTTTTAACAAACTGATTTTCATTATAGAAGAAACAACGTCATAATGAAAATGAAATTCAAAATCAAGTAATTTTATCAAGAACCGGACGTAGGAAAAAATCCGTGGCACCTTTTGAAAAAAAAAATAATTTAATTTATGTGAGATCATTTCAGTTATTCTGAGTTACATAAAAGGTATTTTACTTACGATTGCTTAAACTCTTAATCTGTATATTTTTTAAATTAGTGGTTAAATTATTGTTTGAGATAAAAGGGAGGAAATTCGTGGATATATTCTTACAGGAAATGGACTTTAACAATATTAACCTAATTACTAGTTATTTTACTTTGATTTTTAACCGGCTTCAGGAAACGTGGTTAATTTTTGACTACTCAAAACAACTTCATTGTACTTATTTAAAAAATAAACGTTTCTAACACACGTCATTAATTTCATGAAATATAAAAAGAATAAGAGCTCAAACAAGTATCATGTACTATGTCATTAGACATGTAAATAAATGCTCACAAGAATAATAAATGTGGAGCGTATTAATAACACTGGGGAACAGCAATTTCGTTGTCTTAAATCTGTGACTTTATTTCAACTAACTTTTGGCCTCTGGGTCCAAAAATATTCGCAGTTTTTGTCTATCACGTCATGTTTTCAACCTACAGGATACCTTCAAAAGTCATACAAATTGTGCATATAAAGGAAAATAAAAGTAAAAACTTGTCAAATGCACTGTTTACAATCAACAATTTTATTCATACAAAGGCTATAATAGTTACCGCAATTGAAATTGTGTATTTATACATATTAAGGTAAAAATTTTCGCTTATAGCTTTTTCTGGAGTGTTTAATCTGTGGACATTCTCGCTTAATGCTCCAACAATAGTCAGCCATCATATGTACATCCCATCTACCTTAATATCGTGTCTCAAATCTTGGTGGAATCGCTCGCCCTGTTCATCACTGACTGCACCAAGATTTTTCGGGAAGTTAGCAAGATGGCTATGTAAAAAATGCAATTTGATGCTCATGTGGCAGCCAAGCATTTTGAAGCTCTCCAAGAGTTGCTGGACAATTTCGGCGTAATTCTGGGCTCGTGTATTTCCAAGAAAGTCTTTAACAATGTTTTTGAATGCCAACCAAGCATTCTTTTGAATTTCTGACATTGTTCCTATGAACGTTTCATCTTTCACAAGCTGCCGAATCTGTGGACCATCAAAAACACTGGCCTTTATCTTTTCAAATGACAGGCTAGGAAATGCTGAAATGAGATATTTGAAACAGTCTCCTTCAGTTGGTAAAGCTTTTACGAATTGCTTCATGAGACCCAATTTTATATGCAGAGGTGGAAATATAATTTTCTTTCTGTCGACAAGTGGATGATGTAGAATGTTTGGATCACCAGGTTTCAGGTCAGATCTTGGCGGCCAGTTTGTCTGCATCCAATGTTTCTCACGAGCTCTGCTGTCCCACATACACAAAAAGCAGGGATACTTAGTATATCCGCGTTGCTGGCCAAGAAGAAAGCAAACCATTTTAAGGTCAACGCAAATGATCCATTGGTGCATTTGATATTGCAACAAATCAATGACTCTCTTTATGTCTTCGTATTCTTCCCTCAAATGAACTGAATGGCCTATCGGGACTGAACCAAATAAATTTCCATTGTGAAGAAGAACACACTTCAAGCTCCGCTTTGAGCTATCGATAAACAGTCGCCATTCAGTTGCGTTATAGGCTGAAATTCCCAACTCTTCCATTAAACCATGTACGTTATCGCAATACACAAATCCATCATCACTTCGAAAGTACTGCAGAAACGCGCTTTCTCTTGATCGAAAATATGATACCTTAGCTCCCTTTTCAAGCAAGTTTTTCTCATGCAGTCTTGATGCTAAGAGCTCTGAAGCTTTTTTGGATAATCCCAAATCTCGTACCAAATCATTCAACTCATGTTGCTCAAATCCCTTACGAAAGGAATCACATTCAATTTCAAAATCTTTATCGTTGGGGTCACTTCGATCTTCATCAGACTCGTATTCCTGTATTTCCAAACAGGGTAATTCATTGAAAACTGGCACTGGGATTTCAGCTGAATGAGGCACTGGGCGTATAGCTGATGGTAAACTAGGATACTCTATTTTACATTTGTTTTTCTTATTATATCCTGACGTTTTCACTATACAAAAGTAACAATCACTTGAATGATCTCTGGGCTCTCGCCAAATCATAGGGATACCAAATGGAAATTTACCACGTGTTCCCTTTGTCCACATCCGTAAACTCTCAACACACTGCTTACACACTTTGTGTGGAGCCCATGATTTGTCTTGATCTCCAATTTTCACTTTAAAATAGGCATAATAGACTTGCCTGACAAATGTACTGATGTTTGTCCTTTGACTGGGAATGGTAAAACTGCCACATATATAACCAAACGAATCGGGGCTGTTTAAGCACTTACGACGTGAACTAGCCATAAGGAAAAGTTTCAGTTGATGTATAAATGAAAACTAAACGCTCAAAAACAAGAACAAGAACAGTATATAAACAAGAACTCAAACTCCACGTTGGAATGTGATTCACTATTTCAGAGTAACATACAACCTCTCACTACAGTATCTCAGGCATAATTGAACAACCCCAGACCAGTATAAACCTGTCGCTGTGCTCCCATGCGTCATTTACCCGGCGCCAATCGGAGAAGGTTAGTGCCAGCCAGCCAATGATTCATGCTCGATTCGTTCGGGGAGTAGTCACATTCTCATAAGGTGTAGAGAAAAAACTTGACGTGGTAGAATAAAACTAACTACAGTTTTGAAACCAGCATGCCTAATTAACTATAAAACAGCTCAAAAACCTAACTCAACAGAAATTGTTTTACAAATTGTTCCCCAGTGTAATATAAAAGAAAATAAAAAAACTAATAAAACACATTTTCGAAACTATATTTATATGACAGTAGTTATTTCGTTTCCCAACAAATAAGCGTATGACAACTTTTCATTTTTTTTAAATATTGTACAGGTAGTTATCAAATTTATGGAAACACCTGTGAAAAAGTGACATTTGTGAATGCGCTTCGCACGTAATAAAAAATAAAATTAGACATCTGTTTTTTTCATAATTAGCAATGTACATATTCTGGTAGTACATGGTGGCTTAATTGAACTTCTGAAAGGCTTGAATTTTTTTCAGGCGCGAGAAATGTCGGACCTATCAAATTTTTAAAAAGGCCAAACTGTTGGAACGTGTCTAGCTGGAGCAAGTGTAACTGAATCATATCAACTTTTTGAGTTTCTAGAGGTACAGTATCTAAAGTCATGACAGTATACACAGAGAGCGGTGAGACAAGTTCGGATATTGAAGCGGATTGTAAGGGCTAAAAAATAAACAACAGCAGCAGCAAAAGTGACCACATAACTCAATCACTATGTGGATTCACCAGTTTGAGTGATTACAGTCAGAAGGCACCATTACAAACAAAACATTTATGAAGGAGTAGCGATTCCCGAAACACTTGTCACAGATGTTAATGCTAACAGTTGTCTAACTATAACTAAACGTCGTCTACAGTGGTGCCACACTCACAAATCCTGGTTGAGATGAAGATTGTGATGAGTGAAAGATTGTAATATAGTCTGACGAATCGTTCTTAACACTTTTCCTTACTACAGGACGGGTACAAGTTTGGAGGCCACCAGCACAAGCGTATGATCGTGATTCTTGCCTTCCAACTGTCAAGCATGAAGGAAGATATGTCATAATATGGGCAGCTATGTCGGGGTTTTTCGCTAGACCAATCGTATAAGCCTGAAAAAAGGGATCACTGGGAACAAGTATAGATACAGTTTAGCTGATCAGCTCCATACTACGATGCAAACTTTGTTTCCCGAAAGAGATGGAATTTTCCAATAAGATAATGCACCTATCCATGTAGCGGGACTTCCCCAATCACGGTTTGATGAACACGAGGATGCAGTTAAACATGTGCCTGGGGCAGCACTCTCTCTTGATCTGAATATAACTGAACCGTTTTGGTTTATTTTAGAGCAATCGATATGGTATCGATATCCTCCACCAGCGCCTCGCGCAGAGCTTTAACATTATCTCCATGAAGGATGGTATACAATTTCGCTGAACACTATTCAACATTTGTATGAAACGATTTCTCGGTGAATCCAAGCTGTATTGCATACCAAAAGCTGTCCCACACCATACTAATAAAGAATTCCTGATACATCTCAAGTGTTTCCATTATTTTGATTACTACTTGTATATATGCTTTTAATTGATAAATGTTGGTTATGTGCTGGGCAACTTTTTAATTCCAGATCACTATAGGCCAGTTGGGTTTATCTAAAAACGGACTTTGGGCTATTAGAAATTTTTTCAAGCTTTTTGTGACATAGCAAGTGGGATAGAAAGAGCTGAGTGCACATTCTGGAGAGTATATAAAGTAAAACATCCCACCACAATTCATTAGTTTTTCAGGACGCCGTTTGGAACAATTAAGGCATGCGTAATTATATTTCACAAACTTGCTATCTTATGTTGACTGGAACAAACTTACCGGATATCGCACTATCTAGTTCTAATTTATTCGGGTGGCTATGTGACAAAAAATTGAACATTTAGCTGATACTCAAAATACCTTATCCAAATATTTTAATCTAAAATCGTCTGATTTTAATCGATCGAATATTGAAAGTTTGCCTACTGGACTGCCAAACGTTTTTTGACAACTAGAGTGATTACACGATGCAAAATTCCGGTTCACATAGGGAACGTGTTTGGAAATTTTAGAAACAGGTTCCAGTCACCTAAATGCCAAACAAAGCACCGCCTAACGTACCGTAAAGCTGTCTTTAAAGTGTTAACAGCTTTCTTGAAATTACCAGTCTAAAAACCATTATTTTTCAAAGGATTATTCTTTAGCGTCACTAGTGCCGTTTTACGTAATGCCATCATACTTTCTTCGGTCAAAATCTATTCATTGCCTTGAGGCTGACTGAACCACCGCACCTGTTATAAAACAAGGTTTCTACGATGGAAAAAAAACAAGTGTTTCATACATTTTCAAAACGCAAATGTTAAACTGTTAAAATTAATTTTCCAAACGTAGATACTTATCATCTACAATAAATGGAATGCGCGAGGTTTTTCTTTTAGAATCAAAAAGCAATTGTTAGACTCTTTTTACAAGTTGACTAAATTATGTCCGTATTGAATTTTAAAAGCTTTCTATATATGAGATACAGGATGAAAATTACTTTTGAATAATCTTTGTATTTTATATTTTTAATTCTTTTTTCCATATCAGACTTCTTACCGTTATTTTTTTACGTACTATTCGAATAATATACGCAAACGTATCATTTCTTTTTCAACTTCCAAAGTTTTTCTGGAGGTTCAAAAAGTCGTGCATACAAATCTATAATAAATGTTACTTGTGTACAAGCAGGTTTTGGTTTTAGTTACTCTGATTAGTAAATTAAATCTACAAATTAATGAAAATGTGTCCCTGGAATCCACACTGACAAATATATCAAAAAAATGATACATAAATAATTATAAGATACAAATATTGGTATAAAATGGTGAAAAATAAACTTTGGTAAAAAAAAAAAAAAAAAAAAAAAAAAACGAAACACAATGAATATATTTTTTCAACCTTTGAATAAAAACCACCAATTCTAGAAAACGTAATAGTAAGAACATTTCTTAGGATTTTATTGCCATAACTACAGCATGTGGTTACGACTTTAGTGTATCTGTATTTAATAAATGAAGAAAGTTTACCAGTTCAATCATTAGTCACAAAATCTGCCAAAACCAAGCAGATACAGATTGTCAACATCTGACATGTTTTTAGACAAGCGTGTAGCAAATATTTCTTTCGCAATTATGTATTAGTATTTTAACATTCGAAAGTCATATAATGTTACTCACTAGTTTATCTTACTGTATAAAGACAACTGTGTAGTTATTTGTAATTTCAATATAAAATTTTATTTATTTATTTATTTTTTCAGTATGACTAAAAAATATTTTATAGATTTTGTCATTTAATACTACGCTTGGAACTCATTTATCGGCCTGCGAAAAATATAAAAAAATGAGTCGATGGTTTCGAATCTCGGAAAAGCCTGTAATAGGAAAATTCTTTAAAGTATTCTATTTGACAGTTAAAATTTCAGACTATATTTCAGATTTCATTTATTAAGGCCCAGTTTATTGGTTTTAGTATTTAGTATGTATACATTGCTAAAGTCTTTCAAAAATCAGACCCGGGTTGAAATTTAAGTTTTCTGCATCGTTAATACAGTATTTACTATAGTATGACGAATATAATAAGAAAAACTGTGATAGCACCTCAAAAAAACCTTTGAAAAAGCTAATGTGTAATATTAAATTTAATATTGAATTTCTTTTTTTTTTTTAACTTTCAAGTTTCATTGTTTCTTTTTGTAAAGCTTTACGTTTCTCTTAAAAGACACAAACTAATTTTTACAGTACAGTTACTGAAAATTGTGGATTGGAAATTTGGATATCCATTTAAAGCTCTTCTATATTAATTTTCCAAAAGTTTAAAATGATTTCAGATCACGCTCTGCTCAACAATTAATTAAATGACGCATTGAAAAAATTATAGAGTTTATATCATGAATGATGTATTTGTTATTGGGTTGTTAAGTTTGTTTTACAAGTTGTTGCCAAGTTCACTCTCCTGAAGTTTTCACTATTGAGCCAAGTATCTGGTAGAGCTCAATGCTGAGTAAAACAAATCTTTTAAGACATTTTTTATATATTTCAGTTTTTACTTACAACATAAAACATAAATTAAGTTCAACCCAACTTTTTTTTTAAATTGTATTTATTTATTATTTTATTTTAAAAATTCTCTAAATTATGTACCTTATTTTAAGACATAAATCTAAAAAATGATATTTGAAACTGTTTTTTGGCGTGTAAGTAATTGAATAAATGAATAAAATATAGGTTAGTTAAGTTGTGTTAAACGCTTGAACGAAACAAACATACCTTATAGTTTTGAAAATACATTTTTTTTTCAAACATTACATCTTCTCATTCACATTTATGATCCAAAACAACTTCGTAATTTTTTTTTATATCATTGCAAAGTTTTTGAACAAGAAAATTTCATCATCTAATGTGTTTTCCTAATATTGAAAGGGCATTAATTTTAGTAAGTGAAAGTAAACTATTTGCTGGAAAACATAAAAGAAAGTGTTTACTTAAATTGAATTCAAAAGTAAAAACGCAGTCTTTCTGCTTACATTACGTTCAAATCATTAGTATATTTTATTTCTATAGATAATTCAATTTTCTGGCAGCATTATAAAATTAGTCACGCATGATGTATGTTATCAAAAGAAAAATATGATTTGATTAGGATATTTTTTTTAATTCCTTCCGTCGTTATGCTATTTCTAGACCCTATTTCTGTTTTTTATTTTCTTTTTTTTTGATAATAACTGTTATTTTTAATTATTAGAAATATTGTGGAAGACAGGAATGAACATGTTTCTTGCTGTATATAATATATTTTCATTATTTTAGTTTTATATCTATAAGAGCATCTCCTTACAATAAACATTTCTACTACTCTGAAAAACCACTTTTTGACGGTGAAAGCATTTACATATCTGAATATAAAAGACATAACTGCGTCACTTCAAATAATATAAACGAAGTTTTTCTGCCGCATTACCAAATTTAATTTCTTTCAAATCAGAATAATCAGACTTTTTACAATTGTATTGCTTCAATTTTTTGATGTTTTATTAAGTTGACCTGATACCTCTCAATTACTTTTTTCTCCACATTTAAAACTTTTTCGCCATATGCCATGTTATTATATTATAAAAGATTTTTATCCATACTATTAAAATCTGTTCGCATTCGTCTGTCTGCCCATAATACCGATCAATTCGAAATTTTCCAAAGAAAGCAATATTATCAATCTCGTAATTGTACGACTTTAACTAGTGGATATATTAATTAAAACGTTAATTAACATTACGTTACGCCGATGTAAACAAGTAACGAAGTAATATTTTTTCTCCTCCCTCCGCCAATAAATGTTAACGAGTTGTCGAACAAAAAACAACTTTTAGTTCGTAATATTTTAATAAAAGATTTTTGTTTGCTTTTTTTCCAGATAATTTTCTTGCTTCAGTTATTCTTTGTAAGGACTAAAAATAAAGTACTGTATGTATTTAAAAAAAATAAAAATCACTGGAGTTCAACAATCGACCTCCGCCTCAAATTGGGAATATTCTACATCCTACATAAATGCGCAATACATGTATTGTAATATAATACTTATAGTTATGTATAACTATAAGTATAACTGTAAAGAAAGCTTATGAATGAAAAAACTTAAACCCCAGTTTATACTGCAGGGTGTTTCAAAATGAATAGCGGGATTTTAACATGTTATAATATTTATTACACCCAACTTACAGGCACAAGTGATATATCAAATGAAAGAGAAACTCAAACAGTTTTACATAATAGCCTACAAGTGTTTAATGTGAGCACCATTCGTCATTCGGCACACGTCAAATAAACCCCCACATATAGAAATCACACGGCGTTATGTCGGGTGACCGTGGAGACCATGGGAAACACGCCCATTCATTAGGCCCCTTACTGCCAATGCAGCGGTCGGGTACAGTTAGGTTAAGCCAATAGCGTACCTCATTATGCCAGTGAGGTGGCGCACCATCTTGCTGAAAGATGAAGTTTTCTGGTTCATCTTGTGTCAGTTGAGGGAAGAGCCATAGCTGTAAAGTATCCAGATAAGAAGGCGGATTGCAGCAGAAACATTCCACGCGCATGCGCACTGATGCCAACAAACAAAAAACTGTTTGAGTTTCTCTTTCATTTGATATATCACTTGTGACTGTAAGTTTGGTTCCCCGCTATTCATTTTGAAACACCCTGTATTTGCAGAGTGATAAAACTGCTGATTAAATTATAAATCATTTTCTTGCACCCCATATTTTTTTTCATTTTAAAGCTCACAAGTATTTTAATAGCGATTAAAAACTCATAATCACAAATTTTCCAGACAATACGCAAGAAATCCTAAAATTGTATAAGGCTTTTAATCTACCTGAAGCGTAGAGATAAACTATTTTAAACTTTTTAGTTCATGGGAATAACATGGTACTTTAAGAAAATTTTATTTCATTAGTTATTAACACTGAGCATAAACAGAAAATATAATTCCCTTTTATGAGTATTTAACTAACTTGTTCTACGAGAAGGTCCTCTTTGTTTTTCTTCTTCTTGCAACGATTAGCAATAAGTTTAATAACATTTCTCAGTTCGATAATGAAACTTTTGGTGACGCGCAACAGCTTGACTTTCAGTATCATGTAATTACATTTTCGTTTTTTCCCCCGATTTTTAGAAGCATGATATTTAGTGGATTGATAAATTACTGCCTTTCTAGACACAACAAATAGTAACGAAAATGTTGAAGATTATTTGTATTCTCTAAAAGTTGAAATTAAATTAAATTTTTATGTGTTTGCTCAATGTCTTTAGTTCTTTAGTAAACTAGCAGATAAATTTGTATGTCTTCGTTAAAATAATGTTGCATTTTCGCATATTACAGTCGAGTCCCGATTTACGCGAAGGATGCGTTCCAAGACTCCTCGCGTAAGTCGAAATTTCGCATTGTAGAAAAATGTACGTATTAAATTTTTTTAGAAACATATCGAATTTTTCTTGATACTGTTAAACACCCCTTTAACTCTTTTAAAGCATTCCTAAACTATACATAGTAATAAGTAAATTCTGTATTATAATAGTACTGTACAATAGTTACTCTTTTTTAATACATTTTTAAATACGATTGCTTCGCCTTTTCTTTTATAACGTTTCCATTTACGGCAAAAGCCTCTCTTCCTGATCTCTTTAATCCAAAGTACAAGAGCAGCTTCCCTTTTCATAATAAATATTTATTTTGCTTACACTACTCTGCAAGCTATACTGTATATAGCTACTGTATATACTCTGCAATATTGAAACAAAATTCTGAACTTTTACTAATATCTTTTTGTTTTGACTTTCAAATTGTACGCATGGAAGATTCACTCATATTTACTGTCGTGTTACCGTTGAAGTTTTGTAGATGTTCAAGAATACCAAGTATCTTAACCTTTTTTTCTTCTTTTGGCAGAAACTTTCTTTTTCTCCCCATGTTCAAACTTTGGATGAAACAGTGCACTAAGGTGTCATTATATTTCATCAACTTTAATAATTAGAATGAAAAAAAAATAAATGAAAGATGTTGAGTGGTTTGATGTGAGAACTTTTGCTGTCATTGATACTAAAGGGGTGTAGGAACATACGCGACATCAATATTTAGTAGACAATAACAGAGCCGATACTTTCTTCCTAAAACATTAGTTTTGTCGATGAGGAATTCATGTTAGCACTAAAATTCGTTGCTCGGGAAAAATTCGCGTTATAACCCTTTCTCATAAGTCGAATCGCGTTGTAGCGGGAGTCGACTGTATTTGGAGATTCAGTGGTTACTTCTAGTTTTGTTCGATACATAATATATGCTGATAATTATGTTACAATTCAAACTTAGATCTAAGGTTACTTTCTGCCATTTACTGAAAAACTAGTTTTAATTTAAATTTTTTGAACAGCTTGTCTTAGTTTCTGTTAGTGGACTTTATGTGGTGGATTTAAAAATTTACACAAGTAATATTTTTTAAACCACGATTTTTCTCATCGATTTCTAATGGTTACTCCCTGGAAAGTTAAGGAATGAGACACTTGGGAAGAAAAAGAAAAGTTGCGGCGAAGTATCGTGCTAAAAATTAACGGAGTTTTTATATGTAAAACTGAGAAATAATTTTTGACGAAGCATTTTTAATTCAATTAATGCGAAATAAAGAGTGCTGTAACGAAACTATTTTGATTAAGTTTCCTATCCTCATACATAAATACCCAATTCACGGATCGAGTAACGCTCCTGACGTCACCAACAATGCCGCAATATATATATATATATATATATATATATATATATATATATATATATATATATATATATTTGTAATGTTTGACATGCAAGGAAATGCTTTCTTTTGACAAGGTTAAACTGGATTCGGTAACTTAGCTGTTTTACTGGTTTAGGAAAATGAAGAAATGAAAAAATGATCAATTATTAGCTCAAATCTAAAATCGTAAAATTTAATGCATTTAAATCATAAGTTTTAGGAATACGAATTTAACATCTGGTTGCAGTTCGTTATTGCAAAAACTTTAATTTGCCAGAAACGGGCTTAAGGTATTCTTCTTATGATAATTTTAAATTTTGTTTTGAAAGCTCGGGTAGAATATGAAGTGTTTTTTATTTATTAGTGTGAAAATGAAAAAAAACAAAAAGGTTCTAATTTTGAAATTATATAATTTTAGAAAAAGGAAAAGAACCTCAAATACAAAACAAACTTTATTTTCTTGCTCTTTTAATTATTTTCTTGTTCATTTTAGGATAAAAGTAGATTGCTAAGTTTCTTGATCAAGCGAATGTTTCTGACAAGGCTTGATTAATTACTTTTTCGACCTCCAGAGAACATTTCTTCCAAGGGCTTTACATTATTTTTAACAATAAAATCTCGCTTTAATGAATTATGTATACTACTAAAAGCAAAACTTGATTAAAAATAAAAATGAAATTCAATAATTATAGATTTTCAATATACTGACTAGTTGTTTTTTTTTCCTTCCTTTAAATTTCATACGTATTTTAAGTTAACCGTAGCAGCAAAAGTAAAATAGAGGTAATTAATTAAACAGAAAAATCATGAATTGAACCAAAGAAATAACAAGATGTTTCGTCTAGAACTAAACTAGCCTACTTTCTCTTATACAATTGTCGACTTTCTAGCTACGATCAATATTCTCTTAATTAGCTAAGACTGCAAATTATGTCAACTATACCTTTTTAATTTCAAAAACTTCATTGAGTCAGTGAGAAGCAAATGGATGTAAGGGAGAAGTTGGTACATTGAGACAAGGAAAACAGTTAGACAACAGTAATATATTTTCTGCTTTTATATTTTCAGCCTGGTAAAACTTTTGAAAAGTCAGGTCGACATAATGTAAACAGTAACAGTATTATAGAAAATGTTTGCTTTCAAGTATCATGTAAGAAAAACGACTATGTCATCATAATTTGAACATATTAAAGTAAAATATCTCCATTGTTTGTTTACTGTTTCTGAACTCTTAGATAAACTTTACAAACTGGTATTATTATACTAACATTAACTTATTAACTAAAGTTTATTTTAGAAGTAGACTGATGTTGTTAATTTTCTATGTCTGGGAATTGCATACATTGAGTTTATATTTCACACAAGACCAGTGACCATATTTTAGACAGGAATAGTGAAACACCAATAATTCGTTGTGCACTGCTCCCATAGAACTTCTAGATTAAAAGTGAATATATTATAAATTGAATTAAGTTAAACTAGAACTAGTCTACAGATACCAATAATGATTAAATAAGTTTGAAATCCCCGCATCAGTAAAATAAGGATGCTTTCACGGAATGATGACTTTTATTGCTGTATAATATCACTTGCATATTTCCACTTCCTACTTATCTTATTTAATTTATTATTGTTTTCCATTATTTCATTGCAATACGCTAAATTTAATAATATTTATCCGCTATTCAAAATTGCAACATGCCTAGATTAAAACAAGTCATAGGCCATTTTGGAGATTTTCTGAGAGGGAAGAAGCTGTTGTATCGAAAGCATTCTTTTCTTATCAAATGATCACAAAATGACACTTTAATCCAATTTACTAATTTTGAATAATTTATCTCACTATCAAACAAATGTCACTACACTGTGTCATGCCGACATGAAATTTAAACTGCCAACGCGATTACACATCTATAACACCAAACGGCAGCAATCATATTTTTTAAGGCAAATTTAGATTCTTTCAAAGTTCACTGAATTAAAAAAAAAAAACCTACTTATTGTCCCCATTCAACAGGGGAACAATGAGACAACATTAAATTTTGTTTTTATTGTTTTTTTTTTTTTGTTTTTTTTTTTTTTTGTTTTTTGAGCAATCACGATTGCTTATTATTTTCACTTGACCGTCTCTTTGATATCTGTGCCTTTTTCAGATTGGACCAAAGGCGCTCATACACACACACGCACGCTCATACACACAAGCCTTTACACACAGACACACAAACCTACGTGCATGCGCACACCCATACGTGCATACACACACACCTAAGTGCATACACACAGTTCTACGCACACACAAGCCTACACATGCACGTGCGCGCCTGCACACACACACAACTATACACACGTAACCGCCCAGGAGGATGAGCACGCTTAGGGGACAGAAGCCTTTTCTAGAAACAATAGCCCCCAATGAGCAGGGTCCTGTCACAACTCGTGATTGCGAAAAACATAATTTGAATTCAAAATTTCAGAATTCAAGTTATTTTTTTTTTCTCATTTGTGAGAACTCATAGTTTTTCCAAGATCCACTTTTATAATAAGTACTAGAAAATCACCTGTCAAAGTATGATGGGTGAAAATGGCTTCTACATTTGAATGAAGCAATTGCTTGTTCAGTGATATTTTGATAGTTAAAATCTTAACCCTAACTCCAACAGATAGCGTTTTTTGTGGACCACGTTTTGGTTTCTTCCTGTGAAAAGGCACAGTCTTACCAGTAAACGAGTTAAGTTACCGGATCCGTTCAGCCATGTCACAATAAAGCCTTTCTCTGCATGTTAAACATTGCAAAAAATAAGGGTCTACTGTATATTTAAAATAATATTAGTATACATTTAGAAATGCTGAAAACCAAGAACAGCATAAACTTGTTTATATTTACTAACATTTGTTGAATAAATACAAGTCATGTAAATATTATTGTAAGAATGTCATGAATGCCAGCAAGTACATAATAAGAATGCAATAAATGCTTGGAATATAACAATTTTTGAAATTCCAGGTTATGTTCCTTAATTAATATTTAAAATCTTGTGCCTAAATAATTAATTATTTAATAATTCATATGTGCTATCGTATACACGAAGCTAAATAGTCTCAAAAAGACGAAAACATCATGGGCCATATCTCACTCCACATTTTATCTACTCTATTACCTAAATTGAGATAATTTACTTAGTAACTTTAAATGAAAGAAAACAATTAAGAGAAAGTTCTAGAACTCATAAGTGTCACTACCCACTTTAACTGAGATAAAATTCTTCTTCTCTAGCTAAAGAGTTGACAAGGATTTGGGAGAACAAGCTTAAGTTTCCAACGCGCAAAATGTTTCACAATTTAGAAAGTTTCCTTTTCAGCAAATATTTTCTTCTTATTCTGCGAGGAAAGTGTTTAATTGCGTGTTGAAAGAAAATTCTCAGCATTATAAAAGTTTGGAATGTAACGTATTTTACATTTGCATTTTACAGTTTGTTAAGGAGCGTTAGCAATGAATAACTCGAATAAAGGTAACTTAAATAAAAGTACAATTGCCTTTGTAGTTGAAAACCCACATACACTCAGACGCTAAAACATAGAACAAGACTACAAGCAAGAATCATACAGGAATGTATGATCGTAGACACAATGCCTCTTTTTTTCCTTGTTAAGTCACAAGTTTTTAGCAGCAATGAATTGAAAGTTGAGGTTTTGAGCTCAGCCATAATGTAAAAAGTTTTTGAATGTATTGTTATACATTTTGTAAATAAGTAATATTTGTTGGGCTTTATTTTCTTAATTTGTTGTAACCTTGAAAAATGGGCGTTTGTGTCACTAATTTTCGCTTTAAAATAACTAACTCTTTAAACTTTGCCGGTATGTGGACTTTGACTACAATACACCATAAAATATATTGTTTAAACGGCTATAGTGAAATTTAAGAGATATCGCCAAGTTAAAAATATTTTTGGCGACTTATTTCTGTGGCGTCTTGGTGAGAAATCGGCAATTGCCGCCAGTCTTGGCAATATTTCGAAAATTGACATGTAAATAGTATTTCAAAGCTAATTATAAATCTATGACCTGTGCAACATTTAGAAAGCAGTGGACTATTTTTGAATGAAAAATGCTAGAAAATCCTTTCAACTCTATATAAGTGAAGTCACTACAAAGTATGTCTAGGCTAGTTTTTCACTCGGCTCCCTAACCGTGCTTAGCTATGGGTGCTGTTAGAGCTCTGATTGTTTTTCAGTGTTTTATAATAATATTTGCAAACAAATACGTGTTTGCCGTTGTTCTTACTTTAGTTTATGATGTTTGCTTAATTGCTATGATTGTTTTAGCGACTAGAAAATGGCCCGTCACTGTATCACGGGTGAAAACTGTTTCTACATTTGAACGCAGCAATGGGGTGGTTTCATTCAGTCAAAAGTACTACTTTTAGTCATTGAAATGGATAGAATGAGCAAAAAAGATACATGGACCCAGAAAATACTTTCATTTTTCCAACAGTTTTTTTTTTAATTATTTTTTTAAATGTCCGATTTTTCAAACAAGGCTTTAATAACGTCACAAATGATGCAATTTGGCGCATCTTTCTACTACGTTTCCAAGTTATGATAATCAAGCAGCGAATTAAAATTGCGATCTACGCTTGCGACCAACCATATCGTTGCCAATACACGTGAGTAAAGATGCGAATTAAATACTTTGTTCTGTGTATGGCAACACTGAATGGCATTTCATCATTTGTGATGTCACACGGCAGAAGTGTAAACAATGAAAGCGCCCCGATTTAAGTAATTTTTTAAAAATATTAAACTTAGTCAAATTATTTAAAAAATGATCAGATCCTATGTTTTTAAACATACTCTTTCAGAAAAAAATACTTTTAAAATTTTGGAAACGACCTCATTGCCTGTTTGGTGATATTTCGACAGATGGAAAGTTAATCCTAATTACAGTGGATTAATCCTAAACTCCAGCAGATAGCGTGAACTGTTGACCACTTTTTCGTTTCTCCATTCTTCTAAAATGAGTTTTACCAGTAAAACAGTTAAGTTGCCGGATCCAGTTCAGCCTTGTCAAAATAAAGCATTTCCCTGCATGTCAAACATAGTTTAAAAATTATAATCAAATTACAAATAACATACTTAATTTTTGATCCTTCAAAAATGAAAAAATGCCGTCTAGTATGCAATGGTGCGAGTTTCATTGCTGGTGACGTCAGAGCGTTACTTGATCAGTGAACTGGCAATTATATATATATATATATATATATATATATATATATATATATATATATATATATATATATATATATATATATATATATATATATATATATATATATATATATAAACATATTTAAAGACTTTCTTGTATATATTTGTTAATAAAATTGCTGTGTTTTTTAAAGAACTTCTTGAAGTATACCGTCCAGTAAAAATATTGAAAATAATCATGCTTCATGTTTTAAAATAAATGATTTCTTTGAACTGCGTTATCAAATCTAAGATTTGCTGCTTTTTCGTTGAGCGAAACCTAACCCTGTGATTAGGATCAGGCGTAACATTCCCACTGCTGCTAGGTTAGGTTTCGCCGAACATTGGCAATGCTCACGAATTTTGAAGTAACGATACATGATGGTAAGACGCTGCAGACCAGCCAGAGACTACATCATGCGAATATAGTCACAAGTATGAATAAGTAATTATATTTAGGTGAGTTTACACAACATTTTTATTTTTAAGAAAGATTTAAAGTAGTTATTGAAAGTTGTGACCATCAGCTGTGGTACCGGACGCCACGAGAACTCACTTTCCAACTGCCGAACTTCATTGATTGTTGATAGTAAAGTCACCAGGTAACAGAGAGTCATACGTTTGAATTTAAATAATAAGACTTTTAGGCGGGTAAAACCGATGCTGCCGTGGCCCATGAATACGGCACAGACATATAGTGTTATCAGAGGGAATTTTTTGAGCCAGTTGGTATTTTCAAGGCAGTGGTGAAAGGTTATGAACAGCCACCACGAGGTCAGCTGGTGTTTAATGTTCATTTCAATTTAATAAGGCTTGAGTTCTAATAAATTAGAAATTTTGCACATTTTTGAAGATAAAGAGGGAATTTCGTCAATTACTCATCCATTCATCATCTTGTCTGTTGCAGGGGATCATCAGATTTTTTGGTTTCTGTTACTGGGGATCGGATCTTGTTTTTATAAATTCAGCAAATAGAAATAGGATTAACCAATTCAGAGGATCCAGAATCAGCCCAAAGTTTGATGATATGATTTTGCATAAGAGAAAAATAGTTTAGAAAGTCTACATTCATTAAAAGGCTCTGAAAATGGAGAACCTGAGAGCGTTACGCATCTGCCGTTAAGCATGACTGGTGTCGTTACCCTTTATGATTCTTCATTGTCAAAAAGTTCTTTATCTGCCAGAAAAAAAAATGCTTAGCAGTTGTTGTGAACCACCTCGTCTCACTAATGACTATTGTAGTTTCGTTAATCAGTAATAGCCAAATTCCCGTCCTTTTACCTATCAAAATATAAAAAAACACGTCAAATCTGCATATATTCGTATATAAAATAGCGAATTCACTAATCAAGTAACAAACAGCCAATTACTTTGTTCAAATGTAGAAGCAATTTTCTCCCGTCATACCTTGATGGGAGATTTTCTAGTAAGTAAGACATAAGACATTTAGATATAACAAAGTTTTATCGCACAGCAAGTACAGATTACTGCGAAATTTTATTTACAGTAGTTGATTTAATTTTCAGTAATCTGCAAATGTTTTGCAATAAAACGTCCTCATATCTTGTTTTACTAATCAGGCACAAAGGAAAATTTATTCAACTCCCAAATTAACACGTATTCTGGTTTTTCGATTGAATTGGGGTTTTCTTTTTCGTAAATTTATATTTAGTCTTATTTTTATACATTGCTTGGAATTAAAAGTGATTCTTAGGATTTTCATTGTAGATTTTCTGGTAGAGAGTGCATAATGATTAAGATTTTTCTCAGAGTAAAAACATAGATTCAACACATGAATGTCGCCAAGATTTCTCACCTGAAATTTAAAGTTGAACTACAAAAAGTGCTTTTCTTTTCCTTTCTAATTCATCTCATATATTATTTCTCTCGCATTAGGTTTAAATTCTGCAATTGCTACTTGCTTTTTCCAGCAGAAAAATGTGGACGAGTAAAAAAAGAATATGCTCAAAATTGTTCGAGATTTTTTGCCTCACTTCACCATTTTATGATTAGAAAAGGACGGCTTAAATATACATTTACACTTTACTCTTGATTACCGAATCATTACCCTTTTCCTAATATGCGCTTGCGTAAATTGCTCGTATAAATACTAGCAATCATATTACACAATGTAGGGAAATGTGGGGCGAAGTGAAATAGTAGATTGCTTACTTATTTTCAAAATGAGCAAATTGGAAATTAGTTTGCAAAATTACAATACGTAAAGAAATAACTATATATTTTAATATAAAACTTTCATTGAAACGTTGTTTTGAATTGTTTTTTTTTGTTGTAAAACGTTGTTTTTTGGAAGAAAATTCGTACCTTCAAATGAAAGTGGAAAATTGCCAATGTTCGTTTTCTTGGAACAAAGTGGAGAGTGAAATATATTTTTGTTAAAATACTTCCTATCTAATCATTGAAAATGATTTTTGATCAAATAGATGATTAAATAAAAGAGAAAGAGATGTTTAAATGAGCAAATTAATAGATAATGAAGCAATAAATGAATAAATTAATAAAATAATTTATGAAGAAAAGATTGAGTGAATGAAATATGAAACAGATGAGACAATAATTGACTGAATGTTTAAAGAAATTAATTTATACATGAATAATTGAAAATTAATTATTTAGTTAGTTCATGTGTAAGTGATTTAATAAATAATTGAATACGTAATCGGAGTGAACTATTTCACTTTGCCCCGCATAACACTTGACTTATCGTACACATCATTTAAAATAAACATAATATTAAACGCATAAATACAGCTCCGAATATTAGTAGACCTCAATCAATAGTTAAAACGTTGATAACAAGAATTTTATCATTCTATAATACCAAAAATTATTTTTAATTAGCACAAAAAAGTTCAATGTGAGGATCAGTTTTTGAAAACTGTTCATATTATAATTTGCTCTGAACTTCAGAGATAACATTTTCCTGATTGGAATACAGTACATGTGGTATTACATGGTTAAAATATTACCAGATCGGTGACGCTAAAAACATAGTAAACGTTTCACCATTACATTTTGCCTCTCTATTTCCTCTTCCTCCAAATTCCCCTACTCTGTGTTTTTTTTTTTTTTGGCGTTGCCAGGTGTTTCGGGAATTTTCTATATTTTACTTACTAAACTATATTTTAATTACTAAAAATACATTAGAGGAAATTTAAAACATGCAAAACTGTTAGTTTTTTTGCATAAAATATATACAGTAAAACCTGTAAAGTTGACAACCTTTGTAAGTTGACAACTAAAGTAGTGCACCGCAAGTGGTCAACTTACACAGGTTTCACTGTATATATATATATATATATATATATATATATATAAGTGAATGACAGTGCGTGTGAATCTATTTTTTGCCTATTATTTACATATTTACATTTGCTTTTATAGGAAGCATCTTATAGAGCATTGATTCTCACAAAACACCATTTTCCCCCTTGGCATTCTATGAAGCATAATGAGGAGGATTATGTGATAAATGGGGGCAAAATGTGTACTTCCAAAGCTAAAGAAGATTTTCCCTAACAAGGAATCATCCTTAATATTTGTCATCTTGACTAATGACATACGGCTTAGGGTAGAGCGATGGAATTACGAGGTTGATTTCGGAGGTCTGCATTTCAGTGTACGTAAATACCGAATCCTGACTTTTGTCATTTGAAGTGCTTTAGTAAGTATACAAGTGAATTCCTCATTAGAATAATATATATATATATATATATATATATATATATATATATATATATATATATATATATATATATATATATATATATAAATTAAAATTGATATTTGTCTTTTGTGCACAGTATTATTTCATTGTCTTGGGAATCAATTTTATTCGCAAGGATGGCCTTTAAAAAAATATTTTTTTAATACAATCCAAATTTTAACCGTTTTTTGTTTCAATGTCATTTAGGCTCATTTAATTTAGGTTGCTGGTCAATAAGGGACCAGAATAAACTACAACACATTCGGCGGGCAATTCAGTTAACGGTCCAGCGTTTGCACTTACCTGGTGTACAAGTATGAAATGCGGATTTAAGACAACATATGCTGACGCAATCCGTGCTGTATCAAATTGGCCTCAGCGCCATTTTGTATATCGCACTCGCTCCGGTGGTTAATTGAAACGCGTTGCTTTCAATACGACGAAATTTCCACCTTTAAAAGATCATTTGCGGACCTCATTAGTTTGTTTCCACTTATTTGGAAGAAACTGCTGCATTATCATACTGTTTATTTGAAGAAGCTTATGATATGCATGCTCCATCTCAAGATATGTGTTAACGATGATCTCGGAATCTCAAATGGAGGGGGGGGGAGACGATGCTTTAATTTTAGAGAGACAAGAAGGGATTAGACCGTTATGAACTCTCAGAACTTGTGGAAATTCTTAGTACAAAACATTTTGAACAGATATATACCGATCAGCACTTCTTGCTGGTTGAAAAAAAAAGTCAGAATGCCAAAAGAATGAAAATCATCTTTTTTTTTATACAATTATCCATCACAAACGGCAAAACGGGTTCGCGACACGTTTGAAGCACTCAGCTGAGAAGGTCTACCTCATGTGGCTTACCATTTAAAAGTCTAAAAGTATATATAAATTAGTCATTATTGTTTGAATAATATAGTATTACAATAAAAGAATAAAATGAAATTTGTTTTCAGTCAATCGCACATCTTTTAAATCCTACTAAGATATTTAAGGTATTTCAGAACTTTTTCTGCATAAATACATATAATTTTAAAATTCTACGATTTCGAGTAAATTTAGTTTATTCACGTAAGAGACAGTTTTATGTCAAGATTCGATTCTTGCAAGCTACATTTGTTTGAATTATGATATATGCTCTTATTTTATCTTGACAGTTTCAGTATCATTTTCTCGTTGTTATACCAACTGAAAATATAGAATGGCCCATCCTCTTAAATCTTGAGTTCCTTTGAGTGAAATAATCCAAGACAATGGGAAAGTTAATGTTCCAGTTGATATAAGTATATCTTTTTGCTTTATTATGCTTCCGAAGGAAATCTTGAACAGAATAGTTTATCTTACGTTATACAACGTCAGTTTAGTGGGAGTTATAGTTTTTCTTACCTAATGCATTATATTGCATTTTTTTATTTTTATTTGGTGGTGGTTACTGTTTTAAAATAAGAATTACAGGAGCGATCAGTTTGATCTCAAACAATTGTTTTTCGCTAACTGCACTTCTGTACAATCTAACTGCTTATAACGAGCTCTGATTTAACGAGAACTCGGTTTTAACGAAGAAATTTGAAACATTTGGCTGACACAATGTTAAGTTTAATGGAGCAAAACAACGAGCAAACCCTGCTTAAAGCGAGCAATACACTGTGTTTTGTAAAATTTCTATTGACATTGAGCAAAATAATGAGTCTTAAATCCTTGAAAGAAGTTTTTTTTTCTTTAATTTGTAGTTAGAGAAGCATTAAAAAATTGCATATTTGAGGCCGTCAATGTTTTTACTTCTGAGATGTTTCCGATTGTAGGTCAAATTTAAGAAGTTCAAACAAAAAAATAATAAATCAATGTAAGTGAAAACGATAACAAAAATTGAAGAATTTGAAGTTGAACTACCATCATTATAATACTCAATGTCTTTTAATATTCAGAAAAGCTTCAACCGTTTGTCGAAGCAAGGGGTGAAAATGACGATGTTTTTGCACAATGACCATTCCTCGATAGACATTAATAATTTAAGAAAACGACAATAAGACAATTCAAAGAAATTTACCGACATTTTTGGCCTTGAAGAGAAATTGAAAACAAGCAAAGCAAGTATGCAAATCAAATGATTTTTTGTAAACCCGCTTTTTACGAGCACTCGTTAATAACAAGCAAATAACGTGGTCCCTCTTCAATTGCAAGCGAGCTCGACTGTGTTTCCTAAAAAAACGCTTCATCATTCCTTGACTTTCGTAAATAATCGTGCAGTTTGATAATATAAAGATTTCAAGAATATTGACTTTTTTAAAACCTAAGCTAAAGGTTAGACCTCACTTATGGTAAACAAACCTAAAAGTGCAGGCAGGTGTCATTTTGACACTTTTGAGGAAAAAAGAAGTGCAACTACATTTCCTAATTCTGAAGCATAACAGAACCTAAAAAAATGCGTCTTAGAATACAGCATTGCAAGAACTTTAAACATTTATAATGTTTTTATACACTAAAAGAGAGTTTTAGTCGCTTGATTTTGAAATGCAAATTTAAACAGCGCTGGTTATTTTAAGGATTTTAAAACGTGTTTAAATGATTCAATATGCATCCCTAAAATCTCTACATCTTTTAAATAAACTGTATTTAATCAAAATATGTTTATTTTTAAGTAATTTTATAAAATATACAACATTATGTAGGGAACTGTACAGATTTCCTCTCAGGGGTCAAAATGAGCCTTTCCGTATTTCTAGGTATACGAATATTGCCGTAATTCTAGTGTTAATCTGCAAATCCTAAGTTGTTTAATTTTTTTGAAACAATGAAATATTTTTTGTATTAGGTAGTATATTAGTCACTATCTAATGGGATAGTTACTTCGAGAAAACATGAATCTTAACAACTGGAGTATGCAACAGAAGTAATAAAATTCCTAAAAACGTACTCAGTTTTACAATTTAATTACACCATGTAACGTGATTTTCATTTCTGGGTCATTAGTTTTTGAATTAGTTCAATTGTAATAAAACATGTAAAAACCGTTAATGGAAAAACTTTGCTTGTGTGTTCAGGAAAAGTTTCGATACGGATCTGTGATGTGTTCCTCACTTAAAAAACCATTCAATGCATCATATTTACTGCTTTAATGAAACTGACATTTAGATCAGGGTTTCTATTTCCTTGTTTCAAACCAAAAACACTGTTACACACATGCAGACCCACACACAGGCAGACTTTTCCAAAAATAGTCGATGTAAGTGGATATTTTCAAGTTTTGAGTAAAACGCGTTTAAAGACAACTTCCAAGGCACTTCACTGAATTTATTTTCCTAAATCATGCTTTGCAGCAGCAACTACCAGGGCTACTAGTACCATCTCTTGTCCCCAAGACAGAGGAGAGGTTCACCTACCATGTGTACTGGTTATCTCCAAATTTTTAATTTTGCCAATTACATCCCTTTGCTTCTCGCTGCCTCAACTCATAACGTGCTAATCCGTTAAAATTCGATTATTTTTCACGAATCCAATACTTTCTTCTATGTATTATACATAGAAGAAAATAATATAAACGTGATGCGTCACGTTATTTCTATACATTGATTCACGGTCTTCCGTTTCAAACAGCACTGGAGTTTGAATAAGATACGGTCGTTAAAGCGCTTTACCATCTAGACAATCAAAATATTAAACAGCGAATGCAAAGCGCAGATACAGTAACGTTCTTACTAGTATACTTTAAGTTATTGTCTATGTGAATTAAAACTTTGTAGCACTGGAAAGACTGACATTTTCTCTACACAGTGAAACCTGTGTATAACGATACTGTATATAACGATAACCTGTCTATAACATTTTTTGGCCCCCGCAAACTGTCAGAATGAATAATAAAACTATCTATAACGATAACCTGTCTATTACGATATTTTTTTAGGTCCCAACGGTATTGTTGTAGACAGGTTTTACTGTACCTAGAAAGACTGAAGAAGCCAGTGTCGCCCCTTGACATTTGTTGTCTGGATTATTTAAAAAAATATTCCTTGGTGAGACCGTGCCTGATGCACTTTCTTTTATGACTAAACTAGTGGTACCCGCACGGCTTTGCCTGTAGTAGAAAATTAAAAAGTATTTTGGTTCGCCTGTATGTAGAAATAATGAATGGTGAATTTCTCGCCAATTGTCTTGCCCATGTTACGGTTCCACGTCATGATAACAGGTAATTTACTTATGTTTTTCTACTGCAATTAAAATAGCAGTAGAAAAAGAATAAATTCGAATTTTCCAAAAATGGCTTCGAGGTGCACATGCTACAAACTAATTTTGTACCAAATTTCATGAAAACCAGCCGAACGGTCTAGGTGCTATTCGCGTCACATAGATCCTGACAGAAAGACATCCAGACAGGTAGAGATCCAGACTTTCAGCTTTATTATTAGTAAAGATAAAAACTTAGTATGCAATGATTTTCAGTGTATCTGTTTTTAATCACCAAAAGGTGGAATAAGTTTCTCTTTCTAAGAGCAATCGGTACTGTTTATAGCCGTTTGGATTTCAAACGGCTGCATAAAGAGGAAGTTACAGGTTAAACTAGAGGGAATAGCATTTTTTATGCAACAACAAATAGTAGAAAGGATTTTTTTTTTTCATTTCAAAATAGCTTAGGCGGCACTGTGGCATCTCTGGTCCTTTTAGGTATAGGGATAGTTCTCACTGTGAGACAAATGATGAAATGATTAACCAGGCACTCAAATAGTGTAATATATGATGAAAATTCACAAAGTTCCATTAAGGTACGCAAACACATAATCATTTTTTTTTAAAATCAATTTTGAAATTTTGAGAAAATTAGTGAGTCCTGGTGTTCTTCTTTCTAAATCCGCATTTGTTTTTTAAATCGACGAGTTATTGAGAAAACTTGAACAAATTTACTTAACTCAAATGCACTGTTTATAACTGAAGTTTCCCTTTTCTTTCTTGATTTTCTCATAACCACGTTTTCAAGTTTTTATTTACGCCAACATCTCTAGCGAAAAAAGTATTAACTTTGAAGGTTTGAAACTTTGCAAACATGGTAATTAAACAAATTACTGTGATATAAGCCTCAAAAAGTTAATGTACATGCAATATCTGGTTTTGAAATAATGATCAATTAAACTTAGGGGCTGGAAAGCACGTTTTTCGGGGGAAATTTTCAAACATTTACCCATAAAACCTTTTGTTGGTTAATTATTTTCAAACTGGAGGGTCATATCACTCTCTGGTATCTCACAAAGAGATAGACACAAGAAGTTTTTAAAATTATGAAAAAATGAAGGCACTAGATTAAAACACTTGAAAAAAAAAAAACTTTCGAAATTTTGTTTTCAACAAATAAGCAGTCAAAATGTGTTATTTATGTCATGTTCAATAATCGTATAATGTTTCAGAAAGGTGCAATGAATACTAAGGAAAAAATATAAAAAAAATATTTCGCCTACTTTAAGCTCCGTTAGATATCATTCGAGTTATTAAAAAACAAACTACGCGAGATGCCCATCGTCCTTCTAGTGTTAAAAATTTCTACAAATGTTATCTAGGTAAACTAGAGCCGGATTAACAAAGTTCTATTGCACTATTTTCCCGGTACAGTTTACACCATTCAAAGCAAAACTTTCTTCAAATATTTAACATCCAAAAACTTAAAAGTGCTCAAGAAAATTCGTACATCTTTTAAATTCATCTCACTCATTTATCGTTTAAAGCTCCCTCTAAGCAGAAATATCGATCAGGATGTAACTTTCGCTAACAGGAAAGTTTCATTTTAAAATTTCATTTCACATTTGAACGAAATGATAAGTTTCGAGATCTTGATTTCTCCTGAATTTGATGTACGCCTCGAGGATAAACCTATAAAGTTACATATTTATCTTTGACAAACAGTGAGTAAATATTTGCCAGATTATTCTGTCAAGGACAGTGCGCATAATATCCTAGGAAAATAGAGGTATGACTTATTTTTACCTACGCTGCAAATAAACTGATGGTTAGTGTTAAAATAAGATGTTATTTATTCTAATTAGAAAAACTGTAAGCAAGGATTTTTCTAAAGTTATATTAAATTTTTTATTGGAATTCTTAATGAAAATTGAAAAAAAATAAACCCAATTTTTATGCGGATTCTTGGCATTAGAATTAAAAAATAATTCTTGGAAAAACTAAAAATTAGCAATAAAATACAAAAAAAAAAATAATAGCAATCAAATGTATATGTTTACAGAATTGCTCATACTTGACGCTTCGTAGTAACGTCTCTTTCTGAAAAAAAAATAACTTTACCGGTTAAGAGTAAGATTTTTGCCAATATTCATCGTTAAACACACTTACATGATTATAGTTTTCATGTTTTTTTTTTTTTTTTCAAGTTGAGGAGTGAGATCTCGATCTTAATATAGAACTATAATGCATACAAGTTTTTTTTCTCTCTTTAGGTGTATTTATTTACATTGGACGCTAATGCGGTCATATGCTACCCTATAAATATTGCTATAATGATTTGTTAATACACGAGGTGATGTGTGCATAACGTAACTTCCTTTTACTCCAATGTAATGTCATTTCCCCATTACTGGCAATTTTAAATGTGATTCAATAGATTACTCAGTAAACATCTCACAGTGGCCAAACTGAAATCAGATCTAAAATAAAAACGCCAAATTATAACACCACTTGAGGTTATATCGAAATTAACAATGATTTCAACCCAAAAAGTGGCAAAAAAACCCTTCAGGAACACCCGGATGCATCCAGAAGGGGAGGTGCACAACTAGACGCCACTAGGAGTATACATACGTATCAAGTTTCAACTTTCTAGGACATACCCTTCTTGAGTTATTCGATGCATATACGCACATACGCATATCCGCACATGCATACATACGTACATACAGACGTCACGAGAAAACTCGTTGTATTTAACTCGGGAATCGTCAAAATGGATATTTCGCATGTCTATACGTTCTTAGGCAATCCATGTGTAGTCGAGTCGAAAAAAACTCAACATTCATTTGGGGGTGAGTAACATGGAAATTAAGGTTGATTTTTGATTTTTGAGTGAAAATTTTCTCGCGAATACGTTACTACCTTTTTTTAAAAGGAAGTAAAAAGACTCGGTTTTAGAAAAGTGATACGCTTTGCTGTCATCAGGTGGCACTTTTAAAAAATATTTAAAACTTTTTAGGACATGCGTGGTTTTTAGAAAAGCAGAAATGTCATTAATGGTTGAAAACAATTCTTAAATCAAGTTTCCATTTTTGTTAAAGGGAGATCATAGTTTAAGTTGTAACACCACAAAACATGGTTCATATCCTAAAAATAAATTAGTTAAGTCATTTAAACTCAAAACAACTGACGTGACGTTACTTGTTACATAGTCTATATCAGTGATGTGCGATCAGCCCAAGCAAACTAAGCAGTGCTTTTATTTTTATGCTAATTAGAGACACGAAACATGAATTTGGTGTATATATTTTTTCTCCTCAAAATGAGAACATTCTGCAAATAGTCTCTCAACATGTCTCTCCCGCTTAGCTAACAGCAAACCACGATAATTCAACAAGCCAAATAGAAACATGAATGAATTGTTGTAGCTATGACATTCCACGTCACGATATTTAGTGAGAGGACACTAACGAAGAAGCGCGCGTTACGGCGCCAATCGTTCCAATTCTAGTACGTAAAACCTGTAAAGTTGACCACCTTTGTAAGTTGACCACCTGTCTATGTTGACCGCTTTTATCAGGAACGGAATTAGTCCTATGTTATATAATGAAGGAAAACCTCTATAACTTGACCACCTCTATATCTTGACCACCTGTCTATCTTGACCACTAATGAACACCAAATTTGGTTTGGAGCATTGTAAAAAACCCTTTGTAAGTTGACCACTTGGTTCAATTTTTAAAATTTTACTTATAAAATTGTTTTATTTTATTATTTGTTTTTATAGCTTTCCAAGAACATTTTTGATACCAGACCAGCGTTTTACTAACTAAATGAAACAGTAGCATAACTAAACCTTCTTTTGAGTTTAACCACATGGGAAAACTATTAAGAACCCTTTTATTCCCCAAACTTGTTTTTCTTTATGATAACATGTGTCAATAGAAAAGTACAAAGTATTTTTTTTCAGTTGTAAAATTTTGTGACAACAATGGAATTGTGCTAAAGAGTAAAGTTACTTGCATTACAGTATTTCTGGTGCAAGGGATTAAGAGATACGACATTTTCATTCTCAACTGCTTTTTTGAACTATGAGAGTCCAGCTTGTTGCTCTTTGTGTTATAGTTTTACATAAAATGGCTTCAAAAAGAAAGTTAGTTGAACTTGAGATTGATAAAAAGTATGAAATATTAAAACTAATTGAAAAGGAAGAAAGCTAGAGAAAATTAGCTGACACATATGGAATTTCTAAAACTAGTGTCTAGTAAGTGCGCCAAATTCAATAAGGAGTTATTTTGTTGAAAAGTAGATCATCATGGAGTTATAAATGTATATGAGAAAAAATTTGCAATTTTTGAGAAGCTATGCATTTTAGGAACTATTAATATCAAATGAGTAACTTTTCATAAACAATAAGATTTTTTTTGATCAATTTACTGAAATTTTAAATTTGCATGACACATTATACGTCATTCTGGAAAAATAATCTCTAAAAATATTTGAATAACATTTTAAAATATTGTTTCAAAGTAATGCTAAACAATGAAAGTGAGTTAAACAGAAAGAGTAAGTGTCAATCAATCAAAAACTGAATACATGGTGCAAGAAATGACAAAAAAAAAATCATTACCCCCTTCATAAGTTGACCACCTGTCTAAGTTGACCACAAAAGGACTGCACCGCAAGTGGTCAACTTACACAGGTTTCACTGTAGTCAGTTCGGTGCTTGGGGTAAAAAGACGAAAGACTTTGCTTTCGAGTCTTTAATTGATTTCTATTGAATGAGAACCGTTTAAAATGTTCTGATAGAGATGAACATGTTTCTTGATTCTACTATTGATTATTTTGTTGTGAATGTACAAGAAATAGAATTTATTTGCAAATAAAATATAAACAATTGCATTATTTGCTTCCAAATGCGATTTTTGTATTTCAAGATACTGCCTGTTTTAGACACGAGTTCCGGTTATTTTTATCTTAAGAGTATTGTTAATTTGTATTTATAATGTTCACAAATCATTAATAAT
Organism: Uloborus diversus; assembly: GCF_026930045.1. NCBI lineage: Eukaryota > Metazoa > Arthropoda > Arachnida > Araneae > Uloboridae > Uloborus > Uloborus diversus. Next base: position 47,853,230 of record NC_072737.1, read on the forward strand.
AATTTTATATGTGTGTTTACAAAAGTCGTGTTTTCTACGTAATGATGCTTCATTTAAGGCAACGGTTATTAAACTGAAAAGCCTTAACTCTGGAGCAAAAAGAGACGTATGTACTACAAATATTATGGAATGTAAGTAATGACATGCAAAAAATTGAACAACTCAGGTGCTTGGGTACTCCCTCGGGTTACCACAGGTCCCTCGAAATTGTGCTTATTAACGGCTATATGTTCTCTACACTGTGTATGTTTTTAGATATATTTCAAAACAGTCTAACGTTTAGATCGAGCGATTTCTTCCTTGTTAATTTGCTGTACCAATTTAATGCTATATGTTCATGTTGTCAAGTCTCTTATTATGTATGTTATCTCTATTTTAGGTAAAAAATACATTTCTCTAAAAAAAAAATACACTGAGCTTTATAAACGTATTTTTTAATTTGTTACTGTCGTTAAACATCAACAGAAAAAAAATAGAGTGAGTATGAAAACTTGCTGAGTATTAGAAGACTAGCAACATTTTTTAAAAAAGCAACAATTTATTTCTCAAAACTGGTTTTCCCCTTTCTTTTTAAGTTTTACATATTTTGCTCAAAGGTATTTATTTATTTCTGATTGCAAGAATATTTCATTCAATTTTGAAAAATGAAAAGAGAAATTTCAAATCTTTTGTGGTATTCGGTAGGATAGTTACTACAAAATATATTTATAGATGAGATCGCAGAAATTCATTTATAAAGGAAACCTGTCAAAAAAGAGCAGAAACATTTTGTTAAATGAAAAGAAATGGTCTTTCGTCTGCAGCATATAAAAAGTATGAAAGCTGAAGTGAAAAATTGTACCTGTAACGAAACTATCTCGTATATTTCAACAGACTTTGTCGCAAAAGAGAGAACATCTAAGTTCTTACCATTGTCGTACAAGCATTCGAGCTTTTCGAGACGAAATACTTTCAGCGAAATACATGGCAATTTGTATTTCCCGACAAGCACTTGAGAGTCGTAGGAGAGGTAGATTTTTTACCTCTTTCCTTTTTCTGCTCTTTATTTTTTGAGGAATATATTTGATTTATGTGCAGTACAGTAAACTCCCGATTATTCGCATGCGGATTATCCGTGATTCATTAAACAATCAAGAACATGTATTTTCGCAGCAAGACGCAAAAACCAATGGCTGTTTTTTTTCTCGAAGAATTCTAAATTTAAACTTAGAGTTGTGTTTGTTGTATTTATTTACTGATTTATTTATTTATTGCGCTTTCTTCATCGTTCATATCCTTGTTCTTTATTGATTTTAAGTTATGTTGCATAAAAATACAGAACACTTTTACTGCACTGCATATATTTCGACTGCACAAAGTACTATGTATCAATACTGTCATGTTTTCGATGAAGAATATTTTTTTACCTTTGTTGTCCCTCTTTTGAACCTGTTTGCGTTTTGACCGCTATTTTTATATTTCGCGGCACTTGTGCCAACCCATTCCGCGAAATATATCGGGAGTATACTGCAATGAAATCATAAAAATGATTCTAAGATGTTTATTTAAGGCTTGATGATAAGTATCTACCACCCTGCTTGCGTCATTTTATAGAGTTTCAGTATGAGCTTACAGCAAAGAATTATTTTTCGCATGAACCTATTCGTACCACATACGCAACGATCGAATAATTTTCAAGAAAACGGTCATGAAAGTATCTTTTTTTAATTAAGGAAATTGCATAAAAATAAGTGTACGAAAAACATGTGCATTCAATTTTTAATTTTTGACATTTTTTAGAATGAAATTTAAAATTTAAAAAAAAAAATATGAAAAGCCAACAAGCAAGCCCAAGCAAGCAGCGAAAATTTAAGAAATACGCCTTTTTAAATATTAAAAAGCATTTTAATTACCTTTTGTGTAATATAGGTAAAAATAAAGTGTAATATAAGTAAATTTTCCTTGCGTGGTAAATTTCCAAGCATGATATTTAGAGGTCAACGTCACAATCTGGACAGAAAAACCAAGTTTCCTTCCTGCATCTCTGCAATGGACTGGTGCTACCATCTAGTGTATGCAGAGCGAAATAAAATGTATTCCGGGCAAAATAAGTGAATTGGTTTTAATACTTTCGTCGCGTTAATATTATACACCTCAGCACGGCAATATCACGAGAGCGAGAAAGGGAGGTCGAAACCCCAGCACGGCATTTTCGCGGGAGCGAGAGGAAAGGGATTAAAATGTGCATATGAATACAGAACATTGCAAAATACATCCCAATTTGTATATTCTGACAAGCACTTGTTAGTCGTAGTAGGAGAGATAGATTTTTACCTCTTTCCTTTTCAGCTTTTTTTTTTTTTTGGGGGGGTGGGGGGGTGGGGGGGATATATTTGATTTGTGTGCAGTAGTGAAATAACTGTAGAAATCAAGGTCCTAAAAACGTTGATAAAATGTTTTAATTAAGGCGTGATGATAAGTATCTACCACCCTGTTTGTGTCATTTTTGAGAGTTTCAGTATTAGATTTCAGCAAAGACATATTTTTCACATGAACGTATTTGTACCCAATCCACTAATTTCAGGCATTGAAATATCGCACAGGATTAAATGTGCATATGAATAGAGAACATTGCAAAATACATGGTAATTTGTATTTCCTGAAAAACAGTTGAAAATCGTAGGAGAGTTAGATTTTTTACCTTCTTCGTTTTTCAGCTCTTTATTTATGGGGAATATATTTGATTTATGTGCAGTCATCGAGGTCATAAAAACGTTTCTAAGATGTTTTAATTAAGACGTGATGATAAGTATTTACCAGCCCACTTGCGTCACTTTACGAAGTTTCAGTATGAGCTTTTAGCAAATAATAACTTTTTACATTATATTATTTAAACACAACCTGGAAATTTTCTGCATTAAAACACTACGCAATTTAAATATATACATATGCCGGTAGAACAAATTTCACACTCCTCTTTGCATTGATCACTAATTGGACAGAAACATAGACAGCCATCGGCCACGGGCTAATTAAATTAACAAAACGGTTTTTATAATATATGTTATACATTAATAATACAAAGTGCGTCAAAAAGTTCGGGGAATGGAAGCATTAAACAAATATAGCAACAAGTGAAAACATTTTTTTTTTTACCTTCAAAGTATCAGCTCTCGGCCACAATAGAGTTTTGACATCGTTGATAAAGTTGCTGGAATGAGTCAGCGAAAGCTACTTTTGGGATCGATAAAAGAACTGATGTCACATGTCGTCAAATATCTTCAAAACGTGTGCCCTTTGGAACCTAATTCAGGCGGGGGAACAAAAAGAAGATCAGACGAGTACGGTGGGTGTGCAATAACAGTTACACGGCGGTGAGCCAAGAAGTTGCGCACACGGAACGCAGTATGGGGGCGAGCATTGTCATGCAGCAGACACCCCTTTCCAGTGCTGTACAACTGTGGGTGAACACTCTGGACGCTCAGCAACAAGCGCTTCAAAACGGATTCGTAGAACTCGGCATAATCAGCTGCTCCATTTCAATTTGACGTGAGTTTTTGCACGCATACCATTCGACAGGCCGTAGCAGACTGATATGCGTATAATATTGTGCTACTTGCTACGTGGCGTCTCTTAATATGTATCTCCATGCGCATGCTCATATTTCATTCAAACTGCTTTTGAAATATCCATCCGAACTTTTTAGACTCACCTTGTACTTGAAATGTAAAGAAATTTTCAGAGCTATAAAAGTACAACTTCTGATTTGTAACACCTTGAGAATAAGTTTTTTTTTTTCAATTAACGAAAACTGTTCCATTCCAACAACATTCCAGATTAAAAAGAAAAGACCCTTAGCGATGCCCAAAACTAGTCATTTACGCTACATATTTTATTATTATCTTGTTAAACTGTGATCTGACAAGCATTTAAAACCCAAACAGATATACTCATAATTTTACGTTCTTAATCTTAATCGAGGACATGAACATGACTGTTTCTGTGAGAGAGAACCAATTGCAAAAAAAAAAAAAAAAAATCACCCTCATTAGTTTTTTTTTTTTTTTTTTTTTTTAATTTACACATGTTTTTGTAACGATCAGGTTTTTTTCTATACATAAATGTGTAAGCAAAGTATGTGCTTTGAAGTTGAAATTTCATCTGATTTTTGCATAGCAGTAAAGATTTCAAGCAGAAAATATTTATAACTAACTTTTATCTGTGTTGTTAGAAAATACTGTTAAAAATAAGGGAAAAAGAAAGCCTCGATGCTACCAATACATTTGGAAAAAAAAAAATCTTTTATTTTTTATAATATAAAATGAATAGAAAAAGTACTTTCTTGTCTTCAATTATAAAAAGAACTTCAAGAGTTTTTTATCCACTTTTTTTTTTCTTAAATATTTACGTTAGAAGATAAATTTAATTGCGCTAATCCCTAAATTGTTTCAATAAGTTACTCAAAGTTTGCTCCTCCTGTTTATTTTGCAATTCAATTACCTTGCTGTAGTTCAGAAAAGGAAAGCAATTTAACTATTTGGGGTCACCTTCTAAAATAATCAACTCTTCTAAATTCAGTCATAGTTTGTATGCTCACTGTATTAAATTGCATTTTATTGACTCTTTATTTTATTATCTGAAGTGAAATGTTTGAATTGAACTTTATTTCAACAAACATATTTTTTTCTAACGTATTACACTTGTATTTGAATAAATATTTTCTATCATAAAATTTTATTAAATGTTTGAGTGCTCGATGCAATTAATTCATTGTATAAGGCAATTCATTACTTTTAGTTCAGCCAAATATTCTAACTAAAAGTTGAGAATATATTATTAACATAGATGAACATTGACATATATGAACGAAATAAGTTCATACTTAAAATTGAAACCGCGTACTAAACAGCTCGTTACAGCATCCATGCACTGTAATTTTACTCTTTGTTGGGATCATCAAGCTGCAATACGTTAATAGAGCCGGAGGCGGCATATCTTTAATGAAGTTTGATATTATCGTTGTACTAAATATTCAAATACTGACACAAACGAGGTGTTTACTAGCATGCTACGGCTCTGCTTTATAAACAAACGTAAAATGTAGGGTAATAATATGCGATTTACGCTCTTTAAACGGAAATCAGGAAGAAAAGGAAAGATAACCAACAGTCGTACACACAAGGGGACGGTCCAGGGGTCCGGACTCCTCCCATCGCCCTTCAGATTTTTTTTTTTTTTTTTTTGTATTAACTATGATTCTATGTATGTAGAACGTAAAAAAATTCCAAGCAAAGGAATCAATGAATTCAGATTTACTAAGTGAAAAAAATGAAATGTGTTTCGTCTCTTCCCAGCAAAATCGAACTGTATGTGAAGAGAAGTAGTTTTAATCATATTTCACTTCGCTGTATTTATGTTTAACTATGAGAAAATTAAATGCATTCTTGTGATTTTTGGCATTTTAATTAAGTATTTGTTATTAATAACTTTATTAACTATTTCTAAGTATTTATTCAATATTTTTTTAATGTTTTTAATTTCCGGCAATCGAGAAAATTAAAAGAATATGTTTGGATGCGTATTGGATTATAATGTGAAAATGGCGGAACTTCAACCCTGAACCCCCTCCCTTTTAAAAAAATCCTCCGTGTATCACTGGTAACCTAGCCTATACCAGGGGTTTACTCACTCCAGCAATGTCATGGATATTCCAAACTGATGCTCCCAAACATGACTGAAAATGAATAGTTTAAGATCTCACGGTAATTTTCTTCCTCTATCAGTTTTTAAAACAAAACACATTTTTTTTTTTTTTTTTTGCATAGTTATGATTGCAAGAATACGTTTCTGCTGGGTTGCCTATCAAAATATCGTCAGAAGTAGGGGAAACCTTCTTCCCTTCATCTAGAATTTTAGGTGCGTTTTGTCCGTTTGCGCTTTTTTCATAAAAATATACTTACTTGCGAGTAAAATCACAAAACATTAAACTTATTTTATGCTAACGGTAGTTTAAAGAAAACAAACTGATAATGTAAATAAATTTAATAAATAATTATCCAAAAAGGGGCTAAATTTAAAATTCTTAATCTTTTTAAGTAAGGCAATTTATTTTTTAAACCATTTTCTAGCCATTTTATAAATTTCAATTTTGAACATTTTTATCGCATAACAGGGGACGTGCAGTATCACAGAATAATCAACTGTTTGCCATACTGCCCCTAATACATGCCTCGTTCGATATAATTTTTTTCCTCAATAGGTTTTTGCTTTTAGCTTTCTATCATCACAGAAAAAAGAATTTATCTGATCTGCGTGATGCGAAAGAGATACAAAATATTCCAGATGAAGTTGGAAATTGTTTGAAATGTTCTCATAAGTTAAGCAATGAAGTGATAGATGACTATTTGAGGTGATGTCAACATTTTTTTGTAACATGAAAAAATCAACTAATTGGTAATAACCCGTAACAGAAGAGGTGAAAAAGTAGGACATAAAATGGGACGTGAGGCCTCAGACACCCCCCGCTCTACTTCAACTTTTTTTTTTAAAAATCGTTTAAGACACATTCCTGTAATTTCCCTTAAATGTTCTTTGAACTTTTATGAGTACAGAATTTTTTTTTTCATTTTGGATTTAAATATACCTTTTCCGAGGAAATTTAATCAGCTGCAGTAAATAATTTACTATTTGTAATAAAAATGAATCTGTTATCAATTAATGATTTTATTTTAGTTATTTAATACATACAGAACATTTTATTACCAGAAAAAATGATTATATCATGTTACGGGAAATTTTTGACAGCCTTTTAATACTATTATTTTGTACCGTATTTCCAGGAATAATGCAGCAATCATTGTCCCAAGAACATCAAAACGTAACTTTTATGAACGTTTCAAACAACTTTCAACCTCATCTTGGAATATTTTGTATGTCTTCTACATAACGTGGACATATGATTTTTTTCTCGAAATATCTTAAGGATAAGGCAAACTTATGCAAACACAAAATATGCTTCAATTTAAAGTTAAAAACTTTTTTCCCTGTGCCAGAATAAGTCCAAATAGCATTTAAGAGGGAAATAATAGGATTGTATCCTCATTACAAATTTAAAAACAAACAAAAAGCATCCTGGTCTGTGTGACCTCAAATCTTGTGTTATGACCTACCTTTTCGCCTCCCATATCATAGAATGAAAAAAAAAAATAAGTAAAGAAATTCTCTGGCAAAATTTCTCACGTTACAACTAGTTAGTGCCTTCATATCAAAGTTAGTTTTCGATCATTACATTTTAAAAATAATTAGTTGCAGTTAACAGCATTTCTTTTAGAAAAATTTGTTGCCGAAATAAAGTATAAGAAAAAGTAGTTTTTCCAATCGATGACCACTTCTTAAAATCGCAGTTTACAAAATGTTTCCAGCAATGTACATTCCGGAAAAAATACATTTCAAGTGTTACGGTTTAAGTTGCAAATAATCTGTTCAGTCAAGTAAGTAATCAAAGACTTGGAAAAGCTAAGATATGCGAAAATATAGCATATGTCTTATGCCTGTGTTTCGGAGTTACAAGAAGCTTCATAAAGGAGCTTTACGGCATATACATAGTGCAAAATATGCTTAAAGAAGCCCATGGTCCTTATGGAATATACCAAATTTGGAGAAGTCGGTATATTTTGCAGAGAGTTTAAAAGCCTAATACAACAGTAAAGTTAGATAACAATGCTCATAAGGTTTTTCTCAACTTCCACGTGAGCTCCCTCAGTAGTACTAAGCTCTCGTAGTAGCTTAGCAAGCTCCCATACTCGAATTTTCGGTACTCTTTCGGTTTAAAGGAATGTTTCGTGCATATTGTGAATATTTTTATTCCGTTATGGATCTCTTTTATAAATTGTTCGAAACACTCCTGTTACAAATCTTAATCACAAGACGGAAATTATGGAGTTGTGTTCTGAATACCAGAGAACATTTTTTGTCTTATCTTGCGGTGACACAATTTTTCTCTTTGTCCGCCCATAAAAAGCGCACGCATGTCATACAAGAGAGAAAAAATGCCATCTGAACTGTAAAGACAAATTTCACCAATATATCGCCTTTGTAGCACCCTTTTTTTTTCTTTTATCAACTGTTCAAATTCAGTACATTTGATCCAGACACCCTGTATAGTTTAAACTTTTTAAGCTTGATCTCAAAGCAAACGTATGTTTCCAAAAGTTTGCTTTGGGAATTCATAAATTTTACCAATTCAGAGTCGGACTGACGTAAGTCTTATAATTGCTGCTTAACACAGGAAGGGGCAACGTTTGTCTTTCGCATACAAAGGATGGGGCTTGCGTTTATTTAGCACTGGTAGACAACTCCATAGGTTTTTTTTTTTTTCATAGTTACTTTCACATGGCTTCGATGCGGAATAGGACTCTACGTACAATGCACTATTAAACAGAAAATCGTATTTTTTGGACTTTCGCTAGTTTGTCTCTGAAGTAAGTAGTAAATATTAGTTTATTTGAGGCATTCACTCAAAAAAAAAGTCATGATTTATCTATGCATTCCTTTTTCTACCCTTTATTTAATGACTAAAAAAGTATGCAACCATTAAATAATGACCTGCGCCATATAAATGTTATTTAGAAGCAAAACGAACTTTTTTCAGTCAACTTCCTAAAATCAACTGTCTTAGATCTCTGCTGAATTGTATTTAATTTACATGTTTGAAAATACAGGAGTGAAATCATCATTGTTAATTTGTGTAACACATGTTTGCGACTTAAAAAAAACCTACGGAAGAATCATGAGTTTGTACTACATGAATTCTGCTTCATCAGGGTTAGTATTATTTTAAAATTTTAAAAAGTGCTTACTATCTAGTAATAGTTTAAAAAATAGTTATGTGATTCATTAAATTACAATTTCTAAAGACAATAAGTTCAGAGCAGTTTTAACTTTATGAAAAAAATGAAAGAGTAATGACACTAATCGAAGTCATTCACCCAGTACTTTTTTTTTTTACATCAAGACAATTACGTCAGCTTTTCTAACTAACTTAAGAGCATTCGATTTAGCAGTCTTATTCAGCTTTTATGAGTTAAGTCAAAAAAGAAAAACGTTCGTATGGCGTCAATAATTGTAGGAGTTGCAACGGCATAGAATAATTGGGAATGAGGCTATTAGTGCCGTAGGACCAGGTGGGCTTCCTTTCAACAATGATTGAGAAAATCAAGTAAAATTGGCTTGATCGGCCGACAATGATGCTATGTATAGTGGTTATTTCTGTTTCTTTTTTTCCCTTTATTCATTTACGTATTTTTATATTTTTATTTTTTATTTTCGCTTTTGAACGAAAAGTCTTGTCACTATCAAATAAATAGTTATAACTTTTTTGTTTATTTCCCGTCTGTGCGTACAGACACTGGGTTTAAAAGGTCCAGTAAAACGGTAATTGAAGTATATTTTTTGTTTAAAATTAAAAATAGCCATTAGGAAAAAAATAAAATCTCAAAATGAGTTTTTTCGATTTTGAATTAAAAGCATGATTTGTCTATTAGTAAGAAACGATAAATGTATCAAAAAATATTTTGACTACCAAAAATCATTTTTATAATTTCCGTTTTAAACTTGCCTCTTGGAATTTTCTAATTTATTACAATCAACATATTTGTTGATATTTATGCAATGCACACGTCTGTTCAAACGTCATAGAGAAATGTTTTCAAATTTTATAAATACGGTTTTGCTTTCGTTAAATCGTTAAAATGTTTAGCATGATATACAAAAAGAAAGTTTTCAGTTACATTGGCTCCCACCATTAAAATTAAATCCATCAAGTCTCCAAATGGCTAGGTTTGGCAAAAAGCATATGGTTGTGGCATCTGTTCGTCTACTGCGAATGAATGAAAGAGGATTTTACGAAAAAAAGCATAGATCAAAAGTTCTGCCTAAACTAAGAATAATGGTTTATTCCAAGCATTTATCACTGTGGTTACTTTCTTTCTTTTTGTTTCTTTTCAATCGACATGTGCTTTGCAAATACGTATAATCTATCGGTTGTGTTTTTACTTTCTTATGTGATTGTCTTGATTTACCTTATCAACTCATTTTCATTTATACATTCTTAAAATGGGTTATTGCATTTTTTTTTTTTAATCTGTTCAATAGTTGACGAAAATCACGTCACCTGCGGATTTATTAGGTTTGAATATGCAATAAGAAATAAAATGAACACACTTTTCTGTTTTGGCCGTGAAAGGTTACTATATTTCACTAAGATTAGAAAATTTCCAACTCGCTGACAAAAATTTTGTAATAAAATAAAGTTGTAAAATTATTAGTTTTCAAATGTAATTCATTTAGCAAAGATCTGGGAAGTGTTAAAATAGCTGTTGCTTCTATAAAAGACAGTTAGGTTTACCATAATTTGTCTGGATGCATTTTATATTTTAATTTCCTATATTAATCTCCACTAAATTAATCTCCATGGCTAAAATTATACACGAAACATAACAAATTTTAGCCGTGATTTAAAGTAAATTACACTTTATTTCAAGATACAATGAGATGGTTTAACTTAAACCAATATATATAATTTTAAAAATAAAAAATCATTTTACTTGGATATTGCTTGGTTTTAATTTGAAAATTGCTATTGTAAAACAGGGCAGCATAATATACTGTGATCTAAGAATGGAAATTTTATAACGTAACTTGGATGCTAGAAATTGTTTCCAAAATTGGTATCAAGGTACACCATTTCCTAACATCCTTAATGTAAAACAATTACGTTAGAGAGATAAAATGTACCCAGAACACACCAAAACCATTTTCCTTTCTAACAGAGCGCATTGGAGAAAGAAAGAAAATGAATAGAGTAGATGCTGCAGTGCTTGCTTCCAAAATTGCGAAATAGCTGATTTCCACGAACATTTCAGTAATTAATATAAGTATTCAGTGAATAAGGAATAAAGAAGATAAGGATTGGTTCTGAAAAACATGCAATGTCGATAGTCCAACGAGTATGATTAAATATATATCGGAAAGGGCTTTACTAGAATTCTGTTAAAAAGACACGGAGAAACGAAATATTTCATTTTACATACACATTGGCTAAATATTTGTGCTTCAAAAATAACACTCGTTTTTCGTTTAATTCGATTTTGAAATAACAATATAAAAGATTATACTTAGGAGTAATGGTTCTGAATTGGTTTTCTTAAACAGTTTTGTTTTCTTGATTCTGCTATTTAGAATGATGAACTAATGGAACTTAGTGGTTTATTATAAACATGCATAATAATTACGCCTTGACTTATTTCTCAAAAACACAACCAATGTTTTGTCATGATCATTCGAAGTAGTTCTTTTTTTTTTTTTTTTTTTGTTATGAAAAAGGATATGTATTTGTTTGTTTTTGTTTTGTTTTTTTCCCTTGCTGGAAAAAAAAAACAGTAAAGCCTTTTCTTTTAACAATACCTGCAAAATTATGCAAGAGATTTATTGATTGCTTCCTATGCCCGCACTATATAATCCCAAAGACTCACGAAGCTCTTCTTCAGATTTGCACTATATTAGCCAAACGCACGGGTAATAAAATAACGTCCGCTTTGATTTTTAACGATGATGTAAATTATACATGATGAAAGTAAAATATTCGTTGAAAATGCATGCATTTAAAACAAGTAACATTTCAAAGGGAAGTGACGACGAAAATACTTTTAGAAGTGATCAGCATTTTTGTAGCCATAAACTAATAGTATAGAAGACAACGAATTTTCAAATAGAGCTAGAATAACTTATGCACTGAATTTTAATCTTAGAAGTGCCTGCAAAAATAGTATTTTGTTTAGAAGCGCATCCTTACATTACTTTTTTTAATGCTTATCGAAAGTTGAATACTTTATGTTTCGTTCTTAATAAAATGATACCGGAATAGCTTTTTATTTATTAGAATAGCATTTTAAATTATTCTTGAAGAGTTAATTTTAATACTGCAGTTATTTGGGTTAAAAACATATTTTTATTCTCTCATTTCAACTGGACGGAAGTTAGTACTATAAATCCTGTAGGTAGCACTAATCAAACGACTTCCTTAAAATGCGTGACGTAATCAAAAATATCTTTAATCAGAAAATAAAACTACTGTAAAAGAAAGCCTTACAAAGATAAAGCTTTTTTGTCTACATCACACCGTTAATATAGCAGTATTTATTATAACAATGACATTATTTTGCGTATATTCACATTTTTAACACACATTGTTATTTCAACAATTTATATGAAAAAGAGTTAAGAATAAACATTAAAAATACCTTTCTGCATAAACTATACTTAAATGAAAACAGTTTATTTAGTCTTAGTTTAATGTTGGTCACATTTTTCGTTTGAGACAACGTTGAAATTAAAGCTTTTATTAGCAAATTAAGCGCATGTTCATCATTTTTTAAATACAGCTCATTTTTTTTAGTTTTAGTTTAGATATTTTGTTAAAACTGAAATAAAGAAGACAGTTTCCATGAGTGTTCAATATAAAATTCTTTGGTTTTTAAATTCGATACTCAATTTTGGATTTTTACTGTATTTTTATTTGTTTTTATTAACGTGAGTAAACGTACTTTTTTATTTATAAGTCAAGCATAACCGGTTCAGCTAAGGGTTACAAATATTGCCGCTTATTTAACAATGTGAAGAAAAACAAACTTCACTGAATAAAATTCTGACAATTACTAGCAATTAGCGGAAGAAAAAATAGTAAACAAGGATGCATAAACTAGCGCCATTTTGATATAGTTGAAATATTATACTTTGTATTTTGCTGAACCAAAAAATAGGTGCTGAGGTACATAACTAATTGGTCCCGCATAATCCGCCATACACGAGTTTCAGAAAACAATAGTTTCATCCTCACTCTCACTTCATTTTTAAAAATGGAGAGAATTAAAATCATGTGAAAATATTGTTAACTTATGCGATGTGAAAACAATTGAAATACATCAAAAAAAAAAAAAAAAAAGAAACAGGGGATCCCACACGACAAGGAAATCATGAGGTGGTTTTGGTAAAAGTTATGGTTCAATTGCCAAATGGTCATAAATTTGGAATTTAATGCTTCGAAGTTCGTAGGACTCTACTGTAAAAATTTTTAATTTTAAATTTACAGTTGCTTTTTAGAATTACACACCTGCTAAAGAAAAAATGTTTCTCGAATTCAAATTAATAAACATTATTTTTATAACAATGAAGTAAATCTGAAAGAAGTATTTAAGTTTCCAAAAACTGCATTAACTGAAAACTGCTACCCACTTTAGTTCATAATATTCAATGTGGAATAAAGTTTCAATGTGGCTTTAAAAAAAAGAGAAAGAGGGAAACTATTTTATCGCACTTGGAATATTTATTTGACTGTAATCATCAGAATATTTAGCAATAGAATATTTTCAACTGCACGAGCTTTTAATTAATGAACTCTTCAGTAATTTAGAATGTGGCTTTACAAGACTCTATCCAGACAAATATTTAAATAGAAAAAGCACAAAACAAGAGAAAAAAAGAAGTTTTCCAGAACAGCCTGAATTTTAACGTTGTACTGATAGCAAAACATTAATTAATAACTAATACTTTTAAATGTATGAAGAAAAATTTACATAGGAAGCAATAATTCTTGCTCTTTTCATGACTTGATTTAAAGATAGTATTGTTCCTCACAACATAGACTGAAAGAAAATGGATTGATCTACGTAGTATGTGTGTCAAAAAAAGTTTGAATTTTGTAAAATCTGATTCATACTGCCAGAATATAAATTTTGAATCGAAAGCTTTTTGTATGTATTGGTACCAATAATGTCTTGGTTTTATAATAATAAAAAAAAATGCATAATAAAAAAAAACTACAAAGCAATTGCTTTTTATTACATTTTTAATGAAAACAACAGTTCTATTACGATTTGATTTAAACGCTTTATTTATTTATTTATTTATTTATTGTTAAATTTACTTATTTATTTAGTTTTTTTTTTATTTTTGCTGTTTGAGCTCAGCAATTTTAACTGGTTTTGTTGATTGTTTTATTAAATCAAACGTTCACATTTTGCTTTTCAAGATTACTTATTTCTAGTTTTAGAGGGATGAGGTACGAAGGAATGTCTTGTCCTGTATCAAACGGTACCAGCATTAACCTGGACGACATTGTCAGTCAAGAGGAGATTGTACTACACACACACACAAACAGATGCGTAGATGCATATTTTCATTCAGAAAAGTAAAAACTTTACGCAAAGTTGATTCATATTTTATTTATGTTATAATTAATATTTTATCTATCATGTAAATATCTTGCGTAAAAACAGCTATATATTTTACATAATACAAATTACACATGTTACATTAGCATCACAGTATATTAAAAATTGCTATCTCTGCTGATCAATATTTGCAGATTTGATTTTTTTTTTTTTTTTGGAAAAAATGCCTAAAATTATTATGTATGTATATTGAGGAAGTACTAGGAAAATGTTATTTTTCTTAAACATACAAAGTCAGCAATCTACTTTAAATGTGTCTACTTGCCAAAGGTTTCCTTCACAAGAGTTTCCACCCTCGCTTATTATTATTTTTATCCTCCCCCCTCTTAAGAAAACTTATTACTCCCGAAGCACTGTTTGCACAGAAAAAAAATGCATTCACTGCCTAAAAAAAAACTGTCCCATTAAAGTGGAAAACATGTACCTATTTTTAAATTCTGATTATCATTTAAAACATGAAATGTTCTCATATAAAAATATCGATCCCTGCAAGTAATTTTCTTCCAAGTTTATAGCTTTCATTTTGAGTTTTAGCATCGTTTTCGAAACAATGATGAGTTTATTAATCAGTACTTCTTCTGGTAATAATTTATAACTTCAACATAAAAGTATTCAGCAATATATTTTTCTTTCAAAGGTTCTGTACATTGTTTTTATGTTACTTATAGGGATTTAAATGATTAAAATTAATTAAAACGTTGAATTTCAGGATTGTTTTTAACAATTATACAATTTGTTGCAAAATGTTTTAACAATTACACTGAAGCAATATATTCAGTTACAATTAACTATTTGCTACACTAGTTATGCTTTTTAATTAAAAAAAAAAAACAAAGTCATTATTAAAGAGATATCCAATTAACTCATAAACAAAAAATTAACCTTTGAACTACACACATATGCGTTTTATTATATGTACCCCATGAATATTTACACATACTAAGTAACGACTGTCTACAAATATTTTAACTTTTACATGGATGGGATCTTTTTAGTATTTTTTAGTAATTTTATTTTCCCATTTTTTATAAAGCAATTCCGACATTTAATTTAAACTACTTTGGTTATTTTTCATTGTAAATAAATACTACGCTTCAAATCATATTTTTTCCTTACTTGATTTGATTAAATTTTTCAAATCGGTCTATGTAGTTCCGAAAGTTTCTAAGCATGCAATTTTTTTTTGCTGAAAAGATACCTAAATCATACAAGTAAGGAAGCCTAATAGTAAGGCTTTCTTACCTGAAATCGAATTAACTAAGACATATTACTTGATAACTCGTATATAAATTGGTTCTGAAGTAGCTCAAACGGCTTCCTTCCTAAAAAGTAATACAGTTTTAGAAGAGGGCATTCAAATTATTTCAGATTTTATATTTGTTACAACTTCTAAAAAAAGATAATAAAAATCGGACATCAGAAAATTCCCCTGAAAAGAATAAAATATTTAAAAAAAAAAAGAAAAATTAATTTGAATTTTGACATCTTGGCATGAGTGTTTGTGTCTCTGTGCTGGCATAAGTGTGTGGGTAGTTGTGTGTATGAATGTGTGTCCGGGGGGGCATGTGTATGTAGGCATATGTGTTTGTGTCTGTGTGCAGGCATGAATGTGTGGGTAGTTGTGTGTGTGTATGTGTTTGTGTATGTGTAGGTGTATTTGTGTGTATGTGTTTGTGTGTGTGTATGTGTGTGTATGTGTAGGTGTATTTGTATGTCTGTGTTTGTGTGTGTGTGTATGTATGTGTGTAGTTGCGTATGTATGCTCGTGTGTGTAGGACATGGATACAACCTGGAGACGGCTTTCGCTATAGGAGCAGCATCGTAAGGAACCGGTCGACGGTGATGGTGCGGAGGGTGGCTGTGGGAAAATAAAATCAACGGACATCAAAACAGTCAAATGAGAACAATAAGCAATCGTGATTGCTCAATAAATGAATAAGCAATTATTGATCGCCGACAACAAAATGTGCATGAGATTTTTTAATTATTGAAAAAAATTTCTTCTTTTATTTAAAAGGAGTAAATATTAACAACGTTGATGTTGTAATACAAGACATTTTATAAGAAATTAATCATAACAAGAACAACAGAATGTATGCTTTAATATCTTTCAAAAATTACACAGAATTAGTTGCATAGTTCCTCCTTAGTAAAAACAAAAATAAATTGTTTAAAAGAGTGCACCCGTTTTTATTGCCTGCGCAACTGCTCTTGACAAGAATTGATTAATTGCCTCTTTTTTCTGAGAAAACAATAACTTTTCTGACACATCTTACATCACCTTTCTTTAATATATTAAATGGCAAAGAAAAGTAGGAAGCATAAAATGTAGTAAAGAAATTTAGATAAAAATGATTATTAAATCGGCTGATATCCTTTGATATTAAAATTTGTGAGAAAATAAACTAATCTTTAGTTATCGGAGCTAACGGAAAACAAATTATATTAATAAGTAATGGAACAATTTAGATTGGCAAATTGTATTCTTGTGTGTGTGTGTAAAAACGTAATGAAAATAAAGAAAAAAAAAAACAAGAGCCCTTAGATGCGCACAAAAAACAAAACTAATAAATCAATTAAATAGTGTGTTTTTTTTTTTTTTTTTACCTTAGTAAAAGAGTTTTTGTTGGAATTTTTTCTCTTAAGCTACCATATTCAAAGAATTCTTGACACAGTCAAAGCTTTTAAATATGACATTCCATTTCTTAAAAATATTTCTCTTCGACATAACCGTGAGAAACCGCGTTTCGTGGATTTCGGTAAGCAACGAACTGTTTTGAACCTTGTTCTGCGACTGAACTGACACGTTTTATGGACTATGAATTTTCAACTTATTATTATTTTTTACTAGTGACATGTTTTGTTTTTTTACTACAGCAACGTATTTGGTTAAGTTGATTTTACTGTTGATAACTACGATTAGACTTTAAGGCGAAACAGTTATAATTATTTTTCATAAAATAGGTTCGTCCTGTGGAGAATTTTTACTGATAGCCACTTGGTTTTCTAATAAGTGAGACAAAGCACCTCCTTTTAGTTTTTAAGTTAAAGTTAGGATTTATTGGCTACAGTTTAGCGTTTGGCACTTCTGTCCAATACAGTTCTGTATAGCTCATATTTAGAACTTAATCATGTTCTATTTAGTTTATGATTTTATTTATTTATTTATAATTTTTTGACCGTTAGATAAAGTTTTTACTGATGCCCAATCTGGCATCATCACTTTCTGCTTGTATTTCTCTTATTTATTAATATTAATAATTTCTCTATTTTTTTACTGAACGCTAACCGCAGCTGAAAAGTCGCCACAAGCGCAGATATAAACACAAAAGGGTTAACGGGCGTACGACGTGAGATGGAAGTGTGCGTGTGCTGTTATAACGCGCTCTAGACACCGAAGTTAAGGATGAGTCGTTCTCAATCAGTGATGGTTTTTGTTTTGTGTTCACATATGTAATTTTGGTGATTATTAAATGTGTTTCGTCTATTATTATATATTTTAATCCAGTTGGACTTGATACATTGAATATAGAAGCGAAATTCGCGTTATTTAAATTTAGATTAAGGAAAACTATACTGAACAGAGTTAAGCTGAATTACTAAAAAAACTTCTTTTATTACTCTTTCAAGCGCAACAATGGAGAAGAAAGTTTAAAAATATTTATGATTCTTATGGACTACATGCAGTATTTTACTACTATGCAATTTTCGTGTACCCGTATAGCAAATGTTTTAGCAAGTTCTTTAATTTATACAAAAAAAGAACAAAGTAAAAATAACATGTACATTTTAAATGTTTCCAAACAAAAAGAAAATAAACGGAAACATGCATATTTTGATGCAACATTTAAAAAAAAAATAAAAAAATAAAAAGCATGGTGTAGCAATCAAATTATCAAACCTTGTTAAAGTTAAAAAAAAAAAATTAGTATGTTGTTTCCATTACAAAATTTTCTACTATGGCTTTCTTATGAATTCTGATCTTTCCCCTATATTTGACGAGAAAGCAATATTTTTAGCAAAGTAAAATTACTCATTCAAAAACTTGACGACCGTCCCAATTTTCGAAATATCGCAAAAGCAATGCAAATAGCGAAAATTGAAAGTTTGTTTAAAAGCCTCGCTTGAATTAATAACAAATATTTTATTTCTTAACAAACACAAGATGGCAACAGTTAAACATTTTAAATCAGTGACATAATATTGCTGATCATTTCCCAACAATTAAAATGACTTAAAATATGCAAATGACAGTCTATTACGATTTTTCTTTCTTATTGTTGCATTAATAAAGCTATTTTTATCCTCACCAAAAATAGAAAAAAATTAGCCCTTTCCCCTTGGACGATTAGTACCAAAATTGAACCATCACCTCCTTACATATAGGTACATATTTATTCCTAATTTCATACAGAACGATGCATTACTTCTTGAGATATAGCTCTCGCAATGAAAACGAGAGAATGTTAGATTGCTTCCTCCCCTTTTTAACTATTGACGTGAAAATAGAATCAGCTATTTTACCCTCTAAGGGCTACTTTTCGATAAATTTTTGTTTGATAAATAGAGAATTGAGGAAAATTGCACTTCCTTACCATGCTTTGTATATAATTAAATGTTAAAGGCATAGTAGCATGTGTTTACCATATAGAAATTTGTTTTATAAAAATATAATTTTTTTTTTTTAATTTTTAAACTATAAATCATCATGTGTATATATGCAAAAGATAAAGCAGACCGCAAATCAAAATGAACTAAAATAATATTATTATTAATGTAAAATAATTTTTAACATTATCAGTCCGTTAGCAAATATCCACCCTTCCCCTTCCATTATAAAAATATTGCTTTTCTTCAAAAACTTCTAAAAGTGTTTCGTTTACCTAAAGTTCATATTAACACGCAAATGTACATTGAAAAAATTGCGCTAACTATACAACTTATGCCATTTAAGTTAGCATTGTTTAAAAAACTTGTAATAGTTAAGTAATTATTCTTATTAAAATTGTTCGCAGATAATTATACTGGTTTCTTTGGCTAAAATTTTAAAGCACACACGTTTCATTAATTATATTTCAGCATTAAAATATATCTTTTATATGTGAATATTTTCCGTATCATTACTTCTTAATTAAAGACACGCTTTCATTTCATCACGTAGTTATTTTTCAGAGGAAAAAGGTAACTCTGAAAGCCACATGAATAGCAATAATAAATAAAAATAATTTAAGAGACGTTTTTAAAAGACAATTTCATAATGTGTCTTACAAATAATTTTTAAGTACTTTAATGATACAGAAATTTTTGTTTTTATTGCGTTACTGCTCTTATTTTCATAATATTAAGGGGAGTCGGTACAGGGGAGGGACTGTATACACGTAATGTTAAATTTCTAAACTTTGCGTTCTATTTTTTCAAATCTTTTTAATGATAGAAACTTTGCATAGCGGTTTCAAGAGATATCAGAGAAATTAATTAAGTGAAATTTTGAGAAAATAGCTTACTTCATAATTTATAACATTTTTACCAGTTGTCACTTTTTTAATGAAAAAAAAAACTGACGGCAAAAAAATCTGTTTAGGAAACAAGTTGAGTTCTAAAGCCCAAATTACCTTCCGTATAATTATGAACTTAAAAATAAAATATGATGAGTACTTTAAAGCAGTATGTGAAGTGGTTTTCCAAAAACAAGGAACACGAGCTTTTAGTATTGATGATTTCAGGAAATGTCGTTTAAAAGTATATTTGTTCGTACATTTTAATACAGGTCTGCCCCATTAATATTCAAGTTTTCTTCCAATTTACAATAGGAAAAACTAATAGGAATAATGAAAAGTTAAATAGTTCATTTATCCAACAGTACAGTTTTATGGGATAAATGAAAACACCTATATTGCAAATGAAAAGGATCTCAGAAGGTGTAATTCTCGTATATATAACACCTAATTCACTGATCGATAAACGCTCCTGAGTCAATAAAAATGAAACTCGTGCCATAGCATGATAATTTGATAATATTTTTTTGACATGTTTGACCTGCAGGGAAATGCTTTATTTTAACAAGGCTAAACTTGATCCAGTAATTTAACTGTTTTATTAAGACTATAATTTTAGGACTACTGGAACTTACTGTCCAACCACGGATTGCATGGAATTTTTAAATGTACAGATAAGACGAATCTATGTGAATAAGGGGGAAAAGTTAAAATTTGATGCGCGTATTCCGCTCATTTGAATGAGACTCGGCTTCTGCAAAAGCTGACATCGGTAAAAAATAATACATTCGTCCATTTCCGGCTGTAAAGCGGATGTTTGTCTTTCCCTACAATCCGTGGTCAGACAGTAGGGTTAATCCACTGGACGACTACACTTTTGTTTGCTAACCCGCAGAATCCATTCTTAATGGTATATATTGTTCACTTAATTACTAATTCCGAAACTTACCAGAGTGTGTAAATCAAGTTTGCCTCTATTTTATCCCTAACTGACCATAATAGTACAGCAAGTTACCCCTCCTAATACAGGGCAAAACCAGAACTACAGGCACTATACCAGACTGCCCGGTTATCACATCCAGAGACTGCAGTTTCGTTGTTATTAGAACTCATCTGTCTGGAATAGTCACTAATCGAGTTGGAGGCAGATATCATCTCATGGAAGCTGAGAGCGCTAACAAACTGGTAGATAAAGGCTAATAAGAGAAAAACTGCAGTCTCTGGATGTTATAACCGGGCTGTCTGTAATATCGCATGTTACCATATTAATGATTACTTTAATCAAATATTTTATCATCGTTTATTTTCCGTAATGCCCAACGAGATGTTTTCCCTCCAAAAAATCAATTATTTTTCATGATAATGTTCATAAAAGGCCCATTTTCTTTAAACACTTGCGTATATTTGTCTTTCATACTAACATAGTGACCCACATTCCATTATCTAAAACTTTCCTCATTATAACTCTAAATTTTTCCATTAATTTGCATTAAGTAAAATAGACAATAACCTTATTCAAAAGCTTAGGAAAATTCCTAATTAATTTAGTTGATAACTGTCATATTTCTTAAGGATTAAGTAGGTCTTAATTGGTCAATTAAGATCTACCAATCTTTTTGTGCGGGATATTATTCCTAAAGTAAACAGGAATTGATGACGCTTTAAATATTTTTCAGCGGTTAAAGTGTAATTATTTTTTTCAATTAACCTATTTTTACTACCAAAAAAACTTTTCTTAAAACAGTATGGAGATAATTTATATCAAAATATTAAAAAAACATAATGTAGGATTCATCATGTTCATATACTCTCACATCTTCTGAGTTATTTTACTTTTTTTTTTTTTTTTTTTTTTGCTTTCTTAATGGTATTCCATTTTTATCAGAAAAAAAGTGTAATTCAGTGTTTTGCAGTGGTGATTTACCTCAAAAATTCAAGCCTTTAAACGCGAATTGTTTTTCACTTAGAAAACAGAAATATGATAAAAATATAAAATCTCAATCAAGTATGATTTAAAAGAATTACCCATGATTCGTAAGCGCAGCAGTTAAAATTTAAATAAGAGAGTAGGAAGCAACTGTATCGATTTCAAGCAAAAATGTGAAACCGATATTAATGGGAAAATATTTGTATTATCTGATATTATATCTACGGTTCAACAAATGTAATATAATTTAATAGTATTATATTTATGATTCAAGAAATGGCATATTAACTAAATACACTTAATATATTAAACTACAATAATATTTTTAATAATATAAAAATTATACTTAGTGTTAATCGAATTTTCTTTTCGAAGTGCTCAACATTAGGCGTGTCTACACACTACCTACACTTTTACACTTTATTACATTTTCTACCTTATGTGTGTGTGAATAACGGTTAGTTGAATTTTTCTTCTCTAACTTTCTTAACCTTCATTGTACAAGTAAGTGTGTCTACGTTTTTTCTTTTCATTAATTTTTCCAACTTTCAGTTAACATCATTATATGCTGTTTTAAGTTGCGTAGCTGGAGTAAAATAAGTAACGGAACATGTAGTGAAAGAATGCGCGTTTAATAGAACAATTTCTTTAATTGATCGTACAATTTATCCAAGAACTGGTTTAAACACAAATAGGATTTACATATCGCAGAACGTTTTTTTAAATGCTTATTTTATGAGGACTTTTCAAAAGGAAGATTAGTATAAATGCGAATAATATACTGCAAAGTAATTTGTCAGAGCATCTATTGAAACAAATTAATATCAAGAAAGCGGTCGAATAGCAGCATGGATAGTTTAACATTTTTTTTTTTTTTTTTTTTTTTTTTTTGAATTACTCAAAAGCCAATGGGATGTCTAAACTTTCAGCGATTTTATGTGACAGAAAAACTAAAGAAGATGTTTATCTTTAAGATGTAATATTCTTTACTAACGTGGCTTGTCCAAAAAGGAGATTTTATTAAATGAAAAAAAGAAGTTTTCTGTAAGCTTATAAAGTGCAGGAGAGATCAAGTGAGAAATCCTATTCTCTGTAGAAAAGCTCTTGGATATCTCAAAGAATATTTGTCGCAAAAAGGGGGAAACAACTTAGTTCTAGTTGCTGTGTTACGAGTTGTTGAATTTTTAGAAGGTATTTTTTCCAATATTTCGAGTAAAATATTTTAAATGGGTGTATAAAATCGTGTTTTAAGCTGTTAATGATTTATGTTTTTTTTTATTTATTTTTTCTCAGTGTTTTGTGGAAATTAGCATAATATTCTGTTTGAAAAATTAGTGGCTGACAAATCCTAAAAAAAAAAATGTGTAGTCTGACCACGAATTGCAATGAAACCTGTGTATAACAATACTGTTTATAACAATAAACCTGTCTATAACAATATTTTCTGGTCCCAGGAAGATATCAGCATAAATAATCAAACTGTCTGTAACAGTAACCTGTCTATTACAATATTGTTCTTAGGTCCAAACAGTATTGTTGTAGACAGGTTTTACTGTATATGGAAAGGCTAACTTCCGTTTTACAGGCGAAAATAGACCAATCTATTACCTTTCAGGGATATTAGTTTTTCTGATACAGATGTGCGCGTTTGCCCCTTCATTATTTTTACTACTCTTTAAAAACGACAATTTAATCACTGCAATAATTTTTAAATCAAATCTGTATTCAGTCGATATTCTCACTCAAAAATTGATCTATTTTATTTACAACATAATTTTAAGCTTACGATTTTACTTTTCAATTTCCGAAAGAAATGAAAACTTTTTATTTTCTTTTTGTTTTTTCCATAGAAATTCTTTTTATTTCCACTCATTTTCACCTCAATGGAGAAAAATAAATAAGACCCTAGTGGAATTATGAAACGAGTGCACCAAAATCCCATCGCTATTTTTCCATCTCCACTGATAGATTCATTCAGATGAAATCGTCTTAACTTGGCCTATTGCCAATTTACATACAATCCGGGGTCAAACACTACCATTAGTTAATATTTTGTGAAAATATTATCAATCTTCATTTTCGGCTATAACATTTTTAGGATCATTATTTTTACGTGTCTTTCAAAAACAGTTTTCCCTCAAACCTGTGGGTTTTTCTCTGTATTGGTCTTTGTTTAACTAAAAGGTATTCATGTTTAAAATATGGAAACAAGTCTTTCTTATTATACTATATGTCACAAAAAAAATGTGGACCCAAAAGAGATTTTGCTAGAACCAAAAAGCTCTACAGCAATTTTACTGGTAATAAATATGCAAATGATTTAATTTCGTTTTCAGCGAGACAAAAGTAAGCGCGCTATGTGAGGCGACGGAGGATAGAAAGGCTTATGTAGTAAGGCTATTGAGTTCACTAATATCGATTTGTGACTAGGATGAATTTTGAGCGGTAACTGATGCCAATACGAACAGTTGTTGAACTTTGAGAAGAGGCGTTTAGTAAGTCTCACAGAAGCATGTAGGTCGAACAAGTGCCATCACTTCGGTCGGAGCGAAATGGCAGTACGATTTTGGCGATAATTAAGCACGTGAATACACTGTTGCGGAAGGTCAAGGTGTCCCAAAAACACAAATGGGAGTAAAACAGCCCAAACATAAGAGCAGCCACGTCTGTAACAAGGTTGAGAACGTCGGTTCGACACCCTTTCTTCCAGGCTTCTTGGTGCTATCAAAAAAAATTTTTTTTTTTTGGAAACGACTGGTAGATGCTGATATTGCAATCTAGTGTTTATTACAATGCTCACTACTGACACACATTATAAATGAATAGATTATTTCAGAAAGGGCAAAAGTCCAACAAATGCAACTTTTCAGGATTCAATAAAAAGTGATTATTTCATTCAGAAATGAACGAAAATTTTTATGCCTAATGTAGCCACAAGTAGGATCATTACCTCACCTTAAATTACGTTTCACTTCACTGAAATTAATTATTTTTTTTAACTTTGGACTTATGCTCTTTCTGCAATAAATATACCGAAAGACTAGTTTTTACAGTGACAAAAATGTAAGTCAAGTGAAACAGATTCGCCCTGTAGAATCTTTTTCCAAAATCTCAATTTGGGAGACAAGTCCTCTTAAAAAAATGAGAGGCACCTGTTAAGGGTGCTAGAGATTTCATTGTTTCAGCAGATTTGACGGTGAATCTTGATGTAATTTCAGGATTTCACTTATGGGGCATTAAAAGGTATTTTTGACATTTATGTAGAGTCCGTAACGTGACCTTTTTTGCCATAACTTTTTAATTTACTGTTTGATTAGCATATTATTTTATTTTGATCTTTACCAACCAACACACCAGCTCAAATTAAAATGATTTGCAAATCAAACGGTAAATTAAAAAGTTACGGCAAAAAAAGTTAACGTTACGGACTCTACATAATGTCAAAAATACCTTGGAATGCCCCTTATAAGAGATTGGATTACACATGGTTATAATCTGTTATATCTGTTTAACATTCACTTTACTGTCCCAAAATCCCGGTCACAAAGGACAAACGAATGTCCTCTCAGAATAAGACTCCTGCAGTGTTGTTCTTAATTTCACCAGCGTATATCTCACTGAAAGCATACGGTTTTTTTTTTGCTGTTCCTTGAGTGATGTTTATAAAACCTCTGAGAAGTCCTTGACTTATGCCCTTTCTGCACTAAGCAAAAAATGTGACCTCTAAATAAAGTGCTTTGTTGTACCAGGATTGCCTTCCCTGCTACACTAGTCGATGTCTCTACATACAAATATAGGAAAAACACAGCTAACTCAATTTTGAAAAAAAAAATGTGACTTATACCCTTTCTGTAATAATCGATTGAAATAGCGTCGAATGAATTTTCGTCGAACTTGGCAAACTGCTGCGGTGACTGACAAGAGGCACGTTATCTTCAACATTGAATCCAAATATCGTCTCAATGCTTAATACGAACTCACATGCATGTAGCGGCGGCCAGGATAGTGGTCCAATCCAGGATCTGTTATTGAACCGCCTACGATGATTACACAAGATGGGATAGTGTGGAAACGATGTGTTCTAATCTATCTCTCGTCTTTCTTCTAGGCACTAGGACGACTTGCAGCTGAGTGAACGACCTAACCCTCATGGCCTTCTAGATCATCATAACTCCAGCCAATAGGGTACGTTTGTGTCATGCTTGGAAAACAATTGTAGCTGTCCTGAAGTACTGGTATAAGTTGCCCTTCAACTGCCAAAATTATGGCATGAACATCTGCGGGTGTCATAGATGACCTCCTTCATTCCATGTAATTTCATGTTTTGGCTTGTATAGCTTCCAAGGTGGTTATGCTACTTATAGCTTTGTAACCTTTCATGTCAAGTCATTACTTTTCAATAAAATGAATTTTTGTTATAAATATTTAATTTGCATTTGGAACAGAATACGTAGTTAGAACATTAAACTGTTTATTCCAGTTGTTTGAATGTGATCGAAATTATTCCGTATTAAATTAAGCTATATACGTTACCATTCGTAATAGACAAATATAAATTGATTTCCTTCTTTAAGCCCCAAAATTCTCATTCTTTACAAAGTCACTCCAAACCAAAGTACATCCAAAATATCTGTATGACGTCAATGAAATTGGCTCATAGGAAAGCCCACACGTCACTTTCAACTAAAGAACATTGACTTAAAAGAACTTACTGTGTTCCTTAAAGAACTGTACCAATTCATATTATACAGAAATTTAAGGCATTTTTCCTAAACATTTCTTACTTTTTTTTTCTTTGAGTTTCTGTTAAATATGATTATTGTTGCCTGTAACCTAATGATTATCCAAAACTGCAACAAGAGATCGTGCTGCATTTGTCCCCATTTGATGATGGTGATACCAGCGACGATGATGATGAGGTCAACAACGACGGTGATCCCACCATTGACAATGATGATGATGTAAACGTGTGGGATGAGTATGTAGATACAATGACTTGACGCCGACCAGATATTATCTACTCCAGCAAACATCAATGTTTTTTTTTTTTTTTTTGAAAAGAGTTTCCAGTAGACGTGAACGTGAAACGTCATAATAGTCGAGCAGTCGTAGCGTTTTTTAAGACGTTATCATGAACTTTATAATGAACTGTATTTCGTATATTCATTAGCTCGTTGTGAACACAGACTGAGTAAGAAATATAACGCGACTTGAGATGGTGGAAAAGACAAGACGAACTGTAATGAAGGAAGGAAGATGTTATCATAATGCGTGCTTATAAATAAATTATTATTGTGTGTGTCGTCCATAATTATTAAAGGTTCATTAGTAAATATGTCATCAGATTTAAGCTTAACAGCACCCCTTGACCTTTCAGAATTTCTCTCACACACACGAACCTAAACACCCCCCATATATATTTTTATATATTATACGTTTGTATTAGTTTTCCCTTCAGAGTGAGCTCTTATTCCTTTGGAATCAAATAACATGAAGTTAAGAACGAAAAACTACTATCCAATAAAACTTTTACTAAAAATTCTTAAGAATGTGGTCCGAAGACTTTGACAGATTAAGGCAATCCGTCATGTTTCTGAGTTAAAACATAATAAAATAGTGAATTTCAGTCAAAAGGAATTTGAAGTAAATCTTCTTGTCTTATAAAAAATCAAATGATAGTTAAAACTTAACGTAAAAACTATTTTCTTAGTGTGTATTTTTTCTTTATATGACTTTTTTTAAGATACAAGAAACTGAAATAGTAAAAATGGTGAAGGAAGTCAAAGTAATGCCAAATATATCCTTTATCATTGCAGCGACATGACTAGTAATACATTTATTACAGATTTTTTTAAATATATCTTGTTATCAGCAAAACAAAATCATGTTTTTCAATCTTTTGAAATTTAAATCAGTTTAGAAAGTGGTTCTTTGTAATCTCAAGACACCCTTGAGCCGTATCCCTTCTAATTTTTGCATTTTTACGCCTTTAATATTGTTTTTTAAATTCAGTGATCCGACTAAATTTCATATTATTTTAATGATTAAACTTTTTTTTTATCAAACATGGACTTTTCCAAAAAAAATTTATTTATCAGCGCATACACTGCAGTATCATATCAATTGTCCTGCTAATCACACTAAAATTGTAATGTGCATTAGAAAAATATCTACTGCTTCTCAATAACTCATCAAACTTTCAATCTACATGATTGAAAAAAAAGGACATTTCATTGAACCACGTTCTCGAAAACTATTTCATGTTTTTAATTACATGGAGTATACAAGACTAATTACTCTAGGAAACAGCAATTTCGTTATCTTAAATCTGTGATTTGTTTTCAACTAACTTTTAGCCTCTGGATCCAAAAAAATATTCGCAATTTTTATTTATTACATTAACTTTTCAACCTACATGATACCCTCAAAAGTCATACAAATTATGCATATAAATGAAAATAAAGTATAAATTTACGAAATGTAATGTTTACAGTGATTAATATCATTCATACGAAGGCTATAATAGTTACTGCAAGTAAAATTGTGTATTTATACCTTAAGGTAAACATTTTGGCTTATAGCTTTTTCTGGAGTGTTTAATCTACGAACGTTCTCGCTTGATGATCCAGGAATAGTCAACCATCATGTTTGCATCCCATCTCTATATGACCTTTCTTAGTCTATATGACCTTGAAAACTTGACGGAGTCGTCGCTCATCTTCTGTCTGCATCGGCACTGACTGTACCAAAAGTTTTCTGGAAGTTTGCAAGATGGCTATGTAAAAAGTGCAATTTGGGGCTCATGTGGCAATGAAGCACGTTGAAGCTCTCCAAGAGTTGTTGGATAATTTTGGCGAAATTCTGAGCTCGTGCATTTCCAAGAAAGCTTTTAACTATGTTTTTGAATGCCGACCAAGCATTTTTGTAAATTTTTGATATTTTTCCGATGAAAAGAACTGTTTTAACAAGCTGCTGAATCTGTGAGCCTATCAAGAGAATCAGCCTTTACCTTGAAACAGTCTTTTTCAATTGGAAAATCTTTAACAAATTGCTTCATGATACCCAATTTTATCTGCAGCGCTGAAAACATCATGTTATTTCTGTCGACAAGTGGCTGATGTAGAATGTTTGGATAACCAGGTTTTAGGTGAGAACTTGGCGGCTCGTTCGACTGCACCCAATGTTTCTCACGAGCTCTGCTGTCTCACAAAAACAAAAATCAGGGATACTTAGTATATCCACGTTGCTGATTAAAAAGAGAAGAGTCCATTTAAAGGTCAACGCAAATAATCCATTGGTGCATTTGATACTGCAACAAATCATAGACTCTCTTTATGTCTTCATATTCTTCACTCAAACGAACTAAATGGCCTATCGGGACTGAACCAAATTCATTTCCATTGTGAAGACACTTCAAGCTCCGCTTTAAGATATCGATTAACAATAACCATTTAGTTACCAGTCCAGTAGTGCTTCCTGCGTTCCATGAATAATTCCGCAGAGAGTAGCCACATTCTTATAAGGTGTAAAGAAAAAACATTACTTGGTATAAGAAAACTAACAAGCTTTGAAACCAGCATAGTTCATCAATTATAAAACAGCTTAAAAAATTCAAACTCAACAGCAATTTTTTTACAAATTATTCCATAGTGTCATCAAATGATTTTCCTAAATATATTCGTAAAGTACTAAACATGGAAAAAAATCTATACCTTGGCGATATTTCGAGCAATATTAATTTTACATTACCTATTGAATTTCGAAAGTGATAGGTACGAAGACTCTTAATGACATAATTTTGGGTAGTGTGTCCAAATCTACGCTATCTGAGGGTAAGTGTGTATCGAAAATTTGACTATTTTTGATGATTGACTGATTTGACTAAAATCAGGTTTCTTTTTACCCATCGTGTTGTTTTCACCCCGGAGACTGGGTTGGAGGGGTAAAGAGGAAACAACCCTCCTACTTTAAAATGACATTTATATAGGTAAGCAATTGCAATATAATAGGTTTCGAACAAGAAGTTTAGAAGCTATAAAAATTTTGAACCAACAATAATCAACCTGTTGGTCTAAGACAACATACGTCAAGTTGAATTCAAAAAAAATTTAGCATAAGAAAAAAAGAAACACAAAAACGTTATAAGAAACAAATTAAAACCTTAATAAAATGGAAGTGTGAAAAACTTTGTATTTCAAATTTACCCCCAGAATACCATATTTATAGGGAAAATAGGTACATCTGAATTTTACAATTGCTCCAACAATGGCTGGGAAAGTTTTTACGAACCTTCCACAAGACAAGAAAAAATAGACGGTTACTTATTATTTGCTCTCTTGCTGGAGAGCAAAATGCAGGGTACCTAAACTTTAAACAATAACTTTTCCCATTTATCTTTAAATAAAAATTCTGCTTCAAATTCAGATGCATTTAAGCAAACCAATGCATTAAAACAAAAGTGAAAAAGACGGAATCAGCCGTTTGGGGTTACCTTAATTAGAAAGACTTGTAGCTCCATTTAGAAAAAGGTTGAGTTACGAGGCATTCTAATTAAACAATAAATTAGTGTGAACTAACTTAAATTGCTGCAATTACCGAAAATATTTTTTAAAACTTTGCGGCCAATAAACCACCGGATTGAATAAGCATCAAGCGAGGCTGTAGTGATATTTCTGCTGATGTTGTTTCTTAGATGTTATGAAACTCAAACTATGGAAAAAAATAATGTAACTGAGATGTATATGGGACTGTGGTCGACATATAGCTATCGAATATAATATTTTATCATTTTTATTACTCGCGTAGAAAACTTTATGTACTACCAGAGTTTTTGATAATAGACTCGTCTAGCTTATACGAAGTATTACTTTAAACGGATAAATGTAAGTTGATTCGCATCTCCCATACATATATCACATCTTCTACAGAAGAAGTACTCCCCCAAACAGTCGAGCCCGCTTAATGGAATAGCCAATTTTCCAAAAAAAAAATAATAAATCTAGTAAACGGGATATTTCATTAAACAGAATTAAAACAATAGAAATCAACGGTTTGATCCGTTGCAAATGTATAATATTAAACGTTACATTATTTTATCTGATATTCTAATAAGCGGGTTTAACTGTAAAGGGTACTTATTATTTCAAGATGAACGAACTAACAAGTTTACGTTTTTTTTTTTAATTATGACGAACCGTGTGGTGCCCTGAAATGTGTGGTCTAAAGAAAAATACATTTCGTGACACACACAATAAATGTTTACCATTATTTATAGCAGAACATCACCGTCTTTTGGACTATTAAGGGGTCTAAGGACCTTTAATCTTCAGAATTTTCGATTTTCTGGAAAAAATATATGTTATGCATAATTTTATTCTGAACAATTTGATACCTTATTTATTACCATACGCCAAACACTTTTCGAGTTATTGTAAAAATGCGTAAACTTTCCCCGTAGAGATTAATGTTAACAGCAGCTATTTAAGCCTCTTTTTCTCAGGTGTCGATTTCTTCGGTTTTCTCGTTTTGCGCGCATGATATTTCAGAAAGTTCTTTATATATTTCCGTAAAACTTTTCATGCATGTTTGTCTGATACATCTTAACAATCTGAACCTAAATTTCAACTAAAAAGTTAAAGTTAATATTAAAAATTTAATATTTTTTACCCAAAATTTTGGAAATTTTCGATATTAACTTACCGAATTTCAAAAAAATAAATAAATAATTTTAATAAAATAAATAAATTTAGGTTCAGGTCATAAATATAAACTAGATAAACCTACATTAAAAGTTTTACAGATATATATAAGAAACTTTCTGAGATATCATGCGCGCAAAACGAGAAAACCGAAGAAACCGGCACCTGAGAAAAAGAGGCTTAAACAGCTACTGTTAACATAAATCTCTATGGGGAAAGTTTAGGCATTTTTACAATAACTCGAAAAGTTTCTGGCGTATAGTAATAAATAAGGTATCAAATTGTTCAAAATTAAACTGTGCATAACATATATTTTTTCCAGAAAATCGAAAATTTTGAAGTTTAAAGGTCCTTAGACCCCTTAAGTCTGGCTTTTTAATGTCCTTGAAAACAAATTCAGCATGCAAATTTTTCAAGTCTTTTCTAACAATTCCATAGAAAAAAATACAGGTAAATACTTTTCCCGAAAACCCTTGGAAATTTCATTAACTCACATCCGTGAGAAACCTAAAAAGGTGAAATAACAGTATATGAAAAGCCCCCTTCCCCCTCTGTTCAACAAAATCAGTTTTAACTTTTGTAATTCAGAAAGGAGAAAAAAATATTATTGGGTAAGGAACAAATGCGGCAGTGAGAAGCAAGGGAATATAAGTAGATATTTTCAAGTTTTGAGTAAAACGCCTTTAAAGTTTCTTGGTAGGCTTTCATTGAAATCTCTATCTAAATCATGCTGTGTACTGGTTATCTACAAATTTTTAATTTTCTCACTTATGTCTCTTTGCTTCATTGCCTCAAATGTGTGCCTCAATTTTGTAAACATTGCAATTGACCATCATTGAAATTAAACTACTAACAGCAGAATTACTTTTTGGAACAGCTGCAAATCTTTTGACCAATTTTCTGACCGGATGTTAAATAAATCATGATAGTAACATTGATTAATCGATTATAATTACAATTGACGATTTGATTATTACTAAAAAAGTATAGCATTCCAAGAATATTCAACAATTATTTTCATCATGCTTGCAGGGATATCTGGAAATGACTGAGAAATCATCAGCAACTATCAATATGAAGTCAGAATGTCACAGAGCACGAAATGCACTGTGACATTCTTACACTCCAGAAAAACACTGCTGCATTAGGTCCAATTTCTTAAGACATCTTTTTTGTCAGTTCGTCCAGTGTGCTATATCCCCTACGTTTAGGGGTTTTTTCATAGTAATATACTATCTCCCTCTATTACTGTAACCGGATCATTGTTATAATATGCTACTGTTTATCATCATTATATTGTTAGTCTACGGTTTTTATCACCATGGTATGTAAGAACCGTTTTGAATCGGTTATATATATATATATATATATATATATATATATATATATATATATATATATATATATATATATATATATATATGTGTGTGTGTGTGTGTATACATATATGTATAACTTTAAAAGATTTTAATTAGTTTTAGAACCATCTGAATATTTGTATAAACGCCAATTTCATTTTAAAACAAACAAAGCGAGCCCATTGGTTCTTTTTAAAAATACTTTTAATCTTTTTAAATGATTCATATCTTTAAAATAGTGTTTTTTCTTTAAATTATTTGATTAAAGTAATTATTTAATTGATTACTTTAATCAATTAGTGCGTCTAATATAGTAATGTAATTCAATCGCTTTTTGCTGCATAATAAGAAACTTATTAGTGAAGAATTATTTGAGAGAACTGCTGCAAAACTTAAATATTATTGATAACTGAAACTTCCTTTTTAGCACATTTTTTCCCTTTCTAAAAAGAAAAGTTGTTTTTCGAGTATAAGCTGTTTACACACGAGCAGTTCCTTTTTTACGGCAAATGATATTGTGTTTTACTATCTTAACCATTTTGTTTTGTTCTTAAATGAAAAGTTGTGAGCTAAAATATTGTAGCAACGAAAATATCCCGAAGGCTTATATTTGAAACAGCGCAGCAACTTTTTATCGTTAAAAACATGTTTTGCCCCCTTTTTAAAAACTAATTGAAAATTTCGTCTTACATAGCAGTTTAATTATTTTTGAAAACGTTATGCCGGCTCTTGAATAGTGTAACTTTAGAAAAAATGAATATTTTAAGAATAACAAGCTAATAAACTTATATTTATCTCAATATTATTGAAATGGAGGCATTTCGGATTTTCAGTTTGTAACTTACCAGGTTACAGAAATCAGCTTAACCACTTAATATAGTTATAAATCTAATTAAATTAGGTATAAAATATTCATTAAGATAAAAAGTATACTTAAATACTAGTATACTTAATTTTAGAAACCTAGCTTTTGAAGTACATGATATACATTTTTACAAGCTTAAAGTATTTTTAACCATTAATTAATCAAGTATTGGTCTATTCCCTAACGTTGACAAATATATTTCTCGCTACCCCACTACCTCTTATATTGGTCTGACTGCGATGGGAAGTTGCAGGGTTCGGATCCCGGCTTGGGGATGTGATTTCTCTGTCCTGTCTTTGTCCTTCTTTTGTGTGAACTTGTTGTTGTGCTGTGAATGGCTGCCTACCCTATAAACGGGTCCTTATGGCATGTGTGTAAAGTCGGACTTCACGTCAAATTGCGACTTCTGATACTGTTAAGTACATCATTTGTACTGACTCTCTGTCGTCCCTTTTATCGCTCTGCGATCCAGGTATCACTGAAAGGCTTGTCGTTGAAGTACAATTTGTTCTTTGTGCGCTTGAGGATGCTGCTGTTCTTCATTTCGCCTATGTTAGAGGTCATAGTGGCATCTTCGGCAACGAAAGAGCAGACCAACTAGATAAAAGAGCTACAAAGCGTGGAATTGACCTCTCGATGAGTATTCCTTCATTGCACTTTAAGCTAATGTCTAGTGAAAAGACATATGTGAAATGGAACATTGAGTACCTGACCTCCTCCAATGAACGGTGGACCAGGGAGTTCTTCCCTACTGT
Source organism: Uloborus diversus (assembly GCF_026930045.1). Taxonomy (NCBI): domain Eukaryota; kingdom Metazoa; phylum Arthropoda; class Arachnida; order Araneae; family Uloboridae; genus Uloborus; species Uloborus diversus. The sequence continues at coordinate 47,887,595 of NC_072737.1, forward strand.
TTTTCATTTCTTAAAGTGCTGCTGTTTTTCGATCAATTTCATATTGACTCAAGTTCTTAGTGGCCATTGGAACTTTAAGAGCTACATCTTTAGGCTTGGCATTTTACCTAGTGCGCGTTGCAGCTGTGGTGCAGGTTAGCAGAGCGTAGAACATGTTCTTCTGCACTGCAGTTTGTATGCAAGTCGTAGGTCAGCCTTCAGGAAGAATTTGGATAGCCATTCCGTTCGCTGGCCTCCTGTTCTCTCAGTTCTTTTTAAAAGATCCGAAACTTTTGTCTTCGTTGTTGATTTTCTTAACAACTTATATATTTTTTTAAGTATTTTTGTTAACTTATTTTTGTTTTTTCTACTTACTTTTGTAAGCCTTGTGGCATACTTTGTGCTACACGAGGAGTTTTCAACCTTTAAATAATAATAAAAAAAGTATAGCTAGCCTAGCTGGCACACGACAACAACATCAACCCCTTTTATTGAAAATGGGGCCCATCCGTGTAGCAAGCCTGGAGTAACTTCTCAACCCTCACTTTCAGTATTTTAAGGTTGCATAGCTAACAGAAATTTAATCGGTTATTTAGACCAATAGCGCGGCAACCTAGTCAGGTTTCCGACAGCTACTCTCTTTCAGCGTACGCTGTAAATATTGTTCTTCATTACTTACTTTTGCATAAGAAAGGGTGTATATTCTATTAGTTGCAGCAAATACTAAATAAAATCATTCAAAATTATTTTTCGTCCACTACCCGCTAGGACAGACAAAAGACCGAAACGAGCGTTAATGTAATATAAAGAGATGCGCAGGACCGGATTTAGGGGAGGGCAGGCGGGGCTACTGCCCCGGGGCCTCCACAACAAAGGGGACCGAACAATATTTTTTTTACAAAATATCCTAACTTTCACGGGTCAGCAAATTTTACGTTTTTTCTCTCCTATAAATTATAATTATAATAATATAAAAACATAAATAGCAGTAACTTCAGGGTGTATTTACTATTAAAGCGCTGATTAAAAATATCGGATATATACATGTATATATCAAAATATCATATCAAATTATCGGATATTTTCGAAAATATGATGATCTTTTCGAACCCTGATTAGGGGCCTCAACTTCTTCGTTGCCCCAGGGACTCCACACTTCCAAATCCGACCCTGGAGATGCGAATATACATGGTTTTTAACAGTTATTTTTTACCATGGTGATAAAAACCGTTGACTAACAATTTAATGATGATGAACAGTAGTATGCTATAAAATGATCTGGTTTCAGTGATGTGGCAAAATAGCTTTCATCTTAAGCTGACTAGTGAGTAGCTATATCGCATTGCCTCGGCTGTGTTTGTGGCCTAAATCACAAAAGAAAAAATTCCTGAACTACTTAGTTAAGCTGCAAATTTTCATTCGTCCACTTCACATACCTTGGATAAGTTATGAAGTGAGACAAGCAAGTCTGAGTAAAGCTTGACCGTGAAGAGAAGGCGGCTGACCTTGAAGCAAACACATCATTTGTATCGTTTGTAATAGGTTGATTGTTATTATTTTGGGATAGATAGGATCAGTGAGAACGACTCTCACTTTTAGGTGCTTTCTGGTTGATTCTACCTATTACAAATGATACGAAATGAGGTTTCGCTTCAAGGTCATCCGCCTTCTCTTCGCAGTCAAGCTATACCGGCATTTTTATTGTTTATTTTACACCATTTACACACGTATGCTACCAGTTCATTGTTAAAGTTTACAAATGTCAAACGTTTCAAACTTATAACTCACTGTCAAATGAAAAATAGAGGGAACTCCAACGCAATAGAATTATACGCAGGGAAAATAAAATGTAAGGAACTATGATGTGCTTGTTTAGTATCGGTAATTGCTTTTCAAAATGGTGTGTTTTTTCACACCAGATAAAATTATTTTTATAAAGCAAAAGAAAAAAAAACATCAAAAATTGGCATAAAGAATGTGCGATTTAAGAAAGCAAATTTAAGTTTCATTTCAAAGTATATTTCGAACAATTTAGTTTAAAAAAATCGCAATCATACGGACAGTATTATAAATAGTTATTTTATTACTTGTTAGCCTCCCTTTGTATTTTGCATTAATACAAATGCTAATAATTTTGAGCGACTGCTGTAGACTTTTCTACTGCATTTTCTGTATCACTAATTATTCAAAAACTAGAAAATCACCCGTCAAGATATGACGGGTGAAAATTTCTTCAACATTTTAACGAAGCAATTGCCTGTTTGGTGATAGTTAAAGTTTTAACCCTAACTCCAGCGGATGAACCCTAAACTTAAGTAGATAGTGTTCATTGTGTTAACCACTTTTTCGTTTCTTCAATCCTCAGAAATGGCACAGTCGTACCAGTAACCCTTTCAACAACAAAGCCTGTCCCTACATGTCAAGTATTACCAAAACATTATCAAATCATGTCGTAGCCCAAGTTTCATTGTTGATGACGTCAGAAGCGTTACCCGGTCACCGGCTATTATATGTATGAGGATAATTTTTAAATTTGTTCTTTACAAAGAAAAACTATTTTGCATAAATCTTATGACTACTTAACCCAAGAGAAGTTTCTGCAACACGGGGGAAAACATTAGCATGAAATCACTTATTAGCTCAATGAAGATATTTACTTGACGAAAAACCCTCCGTTCAAATGTTTTATAACAAATATTTACTGTTGGGATTTATACTCTGCCATTACTTTAGAAATACTTCTTAACAAAAAGTATAATAATACTAGAATGAAGAAAATTGCATACAAATATTGTATTTGGGTACTTATTATTTTTCATTTCCCTCTCATATGAAAGCTATCAAAATAGTTGTTAGAACTTTCTCATAGAAAGATACCTGTGTTTAAGATAATGCCAAATTTCTACAAAAAAAAGGAAAGAAATTTGTTTTGCGTTTATAAAGCTTGAAAAAAATGCTATTTTAGACATAAAAAGTTTATAAAAAAAATTTGTAACTTGAGTAACAACAAAAACTCATTACATTCAGAGAAATATTTGCTGATACTTATATATATTATAGAGTGTAAAACTAATAAGTTCTTTCAAAAACAGAACAGAGCTAATAATTATTAACCGTAGGTTAAAATAGTTAAAAGTCATTAAATATTTCATTTTAACCATCGTGAGTATTGGTAATTAGTAGATAATTATTTCCCATACCTTACAACCGCTAAAATGAAATACATTGACGTCATCAACACAGCAGGGTTTTTTTTTTTTTTTTTTTTTTTTCAAGTATTATATGTCTGTGCGTCTCCTCCCTTTACATAAAAAGGATGCATAACTCACAGTTTCAAAAGTGACAAATATTTACCTAAATTAATACATATTTTGATTATGCATCAAACTGTTTCAACGCCTAAAGCGTTTTGCGTTGCAGTTATTTATTGCAATATCTATTTTTACAAAGAAATATTATTTCCGGATTTCTCAAAAGGGAAATTCTACATAGAACGAGTAATATATGTTAATTTTTCACGTATGAGGAATGAAAAATAAACTGTTTTCAGTTTCCGATTACGCTATATTATTTTACTTTATTATTACTTTATATCATTTGTTTTCATCTTTTTGCACCGTATGCATTTCAAAACTTTATCATCAGGCAATGTTTTCAAATATAATGTTCCTAATTTCTGTTGTAGTTTAAAGTGTTTAGTTGTAAAAAATCAAAATACCCATGAACAATTTTAAACTATAAAAGTAAGTAGTAAAGCTTTGTAACCGAGTAAAATTAGAGCAAAAATAATACCAAGTGATCACTTATAGTTTAATAAATATATTTTATTTTTTTTATAGATTTAGCCTGATATACGTATAAAAAACGTATGCATGTTATAAGCATGTATAATATGAAAAGAAAAGAAATGATTTTTGAATAATTTAATTAATAACGGCAAGCTATAAGATAATCGTTTTTGGATTTTGTAAAACATTTAATAAATTACACGGTTGTGTAACCTAATGTAATTGTTCGCATTTTTGTATTATAATTATTATTACTATTGTTCATTTTGGCGACACACGGAAAAGTTTTAATTTTAGCAAGAAATAAAAGATATGTCATGATTAGGATATTAGATTTTCCTATTTTAATTTCTCAGCGAGTCAAGGGTTTTTTTAAATTTTTTTTTTAAATCCCAAACAGTTTCAAGATGGGAGGGGAACAGATGATATATATTGGAGCCGATCGTTCTGTGGGAATGACAGAGTTAAATATTTTACCACATTTATCTTGCTACATTAAAAAATGTCACAAAAATATAATGTCACAAAAACGAAACTGGTATGCAGGTGGACCTCAATGAACTCAGATGCTGATTGTTGACCCCAATAATGTTTTAATAAAATATAGCTACTACTGCTGCAAAAAGTTCAATAAAAAGTAATGCTTACTGACTGAAACAAAATAAATTAAGTAAAACAATAATTTTTGACAATTAGTAAAGGTTTATCATAGAGACGTAGTAAAACATTATTTCTTCTTAGATCAGAATGTTATGATGTCTTAAAATCGTTAAGTAATATACTTTTAAAATTACTGCCGGAGGAACATATAATAGTTTGTGACGATAATACTTGTGTGTCAATATTTATATGTTTCCCCCCTAAACTTTTCTTCTCCAAATTTAAATACGTTAACTATGTTTTTTGTTTAAAAATATTTACCTAACAAAATAATACTTACTTTGTAAAAGTACTTCCTTCTTAGTATATGTTTGTAAGCATATATTAAGAATGAAAACCATATGTTAATAATCGATTATTTACTAATTTTAAGCAATCATTTTGCACTTATTATTATTTTTATTGAAATTAAGCTGTCTATCGCTTATTTGTGAACTTTGTAAAAGTGATTCTCAGCCCTAACGTTAAGGTGCTGTATGTCTTCTTTTTTAAACCAATGTGAAGTGCAAAAAAAGAAAGAAGGAAATAACTTTTATTTTTATGTAAATGAAATGAAGCAAAAAGATTTAAGTTGAAGTACGATAATAATTTACGTTTATCGTCAGCATTCATTAGATTTACAACGGTAAAAGAAAAAAATATACATAGTATGTCAGACATAAGAAACAAGGGTTGTTTGTGTCTGATTACAAATCTTTCTTGGAAAGGTTTTGCTAATATTAGAAAAAAAAAAGAAATTATGTCTGTTGCAACTTCGTCTCACAAATTAGCTGTCAGTAAAATCTACAAAGTTATCGGCACATGGTTAAAGTTTATTTTGTTCCTAAAACTACTACAAGCATTTATTTTTCTTTTTCAATCAAATTTATTGCACGAAAATAAAACAAAAGCTTAAAAAAAAAAATTAGGAAGAACTACTTTCTTGGTTGGAAATAAATTTTAAAGTATACTAGTTTAAAGATTAAAGGTACATATTAGTACTGGTTTTGATAGTTAAAAAAATTGAAAAGTAAAATCGGTTTGTTTGACTTTTTAAAACTTTTATAAAAGGGCTTTTATTCACTAAACAACTGAACATTATTTAAAAAAAAAACTCCAAATATTATCTTCTTTGAAAGCTATGAATAAAATATTATATTTTCTTTTCTTGTTGAATAAAGAAATGGATGACCCTATTTATGCGGATCATTCCTCAAAAAGTGTAAATTTTCATTCACACGATTTTTACCCAGTAAAAACTTTAAGGAACAATTCATTTAACAATAGTTTTTAGTATCATTAAAAAATATATCTATTTAAACCTGCCAACAATTTTTAATAATATTTTTTATTTTAGTATATTATTGGTTCATAACATGTGAATTCTCACCTCCGTGGCATTTCACACACCTCGTGTGACTGTTTATGTTGCTTAATAGCTTATTTACTTAAAAGTGTATACTTCAGTAAATTACCGCCCAATAGGCACGGCTAAAGTAGAAATACATGAAATACACCGCCAGCTCAGTCATTTCCAGCCGAGGACTGCAGTTTCGTGCTTATTAGCACTCACCAGCCCGGCATAGGAAAGTGACTGAGCTGGAGATGGATGCTTCGGTCACTCGTCTGGTCTGCGCTTATTCTATATTAGCTACCAGTTTGTTTGGCACTCTTGGCTTCCTTAAGAGGTTTTCCATCTCCAGCTCAGTCACTTTCCTATGCCGGGCTGATGAGTGCTAATAAGCACGAAACTGCAGTCCTCAGCTGGAAATGACTGAGCTGGCGGTGTATTTCACGTATGTATGCTTATTTATTTTTTATTCCTCTCAAAAGTGTGACAAATAGTAATTGTTTAAGTATATTCAGAGATGCCAACCTTTGAAAATCCAAAACCGTAGCTGCATTTTGCGGCGGGGGGAGGGGGACGGGTCCGCTGCTTCAGAATCAAACATTGACGAATTGTCAACAGTATAATGAACAAAATAATGATACTCAATGAATTTCAAATATGATACAGAAAATATAAATACGGAATAAATTATTTTATATTGAATATTTTAAGATTATAAATTTTTGATTATTAGCTTTACCTTTTACCTGGTTGGCATGTCTTTTTGAAGTAACCTGCCTGCGGCAATCATCACGACCACCATGTTCAACTGAAAAATCGCTATTGCAAATAGTACATAGAACATAACCCGTCTTTAAAGATAAAATAAGGAATGGCCAAGGGCTTTTATATACTTCACGATATTTTTGGCAGTTTTTCCGCTTTTTTGCTGAAAAACCCATAAAAGTCAAGAAAACTAAACCTGCAGCACACGTGTAAAGGTTTGATTTTCTGAACTTACCGGTTTAGTTTTCATGCAGTTTATGATTTTTTTTTTTTCGTTCTTAGGATTATAAATAAAAAAAGCAGAAAATCGTAGATTTTGGTCCCGCTTTCGTAGAGTCGTAGTTAAAAGCTCTAATTCGTAGAAACTACGATTTTTCCGTAGCAGTTGGCAGCTCTGAGTATATTTAATTTTTTAATATTGTGTTTTATTTTGTTTTAGAAGGACAAGGAGTCATGTCACACGATTAATTCCCATTGCTTTACCTAAACACAAAATGACATTCCTCATTAACACGTGGCAGTAATGACATCAAATTTTATTTTCCATAATACAAAGGAGCCCCCTTGTTTTTTTTTTTTTTTTTTTCCAGCCACATTTGAAGGTGTGAGATTTTTGTTGAAAAACCAGAAGATACAGATAACATGTTTTCATATGCTTAACATGCGCAGATTGTAGCAATGAAGAAAAAAAATCCATGAAAAATGTATCTATTAGGCCTATATTAGTGGAAAGATCCTCACCTCCGTGAATCTCACCTCCATGACAGACCTTATCAATGTCATTATTTCTAAGGTGAAAATAACTGATGGAGTGGAAATACATCAATAACAGGCATTCTATCAAAATTACAAATTGCCAGTATATCCTCAAATTTACTAAAAACTTTTTTTAACATACATTTGAAACTACTAATATTAATGCAGTCCCACTAATCAGTAAAATAGCTGATTGTTTGCACCAATTAACAAAATTACTACCTTGATATTGAATTGGCCTCGATTTTTAAATATTAAAAGTTTTTTCTTTTTTTTATTTCCGTAAACAAGGTATTTTTTATTTATTTATTTATGAGTAAAATAGTTTAAACTTAGCTGGGCAATTGAAAACAAAAGGTTTCGAAACTGAAAAATATTTGAGTTCAAAAGTTACGTTTTCTGGAGAATGACCCTTGTACGCTTGCTTGATCTCATACTTTGTATAAAACGCTTATGAACTTCGAATTTTGAATAATCTTAAGATAAAGTAAGATCGTAATTTTAGTAAACAGAAATTTTGCTCTAGCCATTTAGGGATAGTATTTAGTCAGAGTTTTTTTTTTTTTTTTTTTTTTTACAGGAAACTCAGTTTCTGTTTGATCGAAAATTATATGAACAGGTAAAAAACAGGCTTACTGATGGAAACAGACATATCAGTCAGTTTCTAGAGTAACCATTTCGCTGTTACAGATGTGTAAATGTCTCTAATTTCTCTCGTCAACATTAAAATGAGCGAAACACTTCCACCGATATTTTTCTTTCCCCACTGATTTAGTTAAAACCATCTTAATTGGCTGCTTTCCAATTACATAGAAAGCGAGGGAAAACAAGCAGAACCCAAAACATATATTTCGTTATATATGTTTTAAGCAGAACATCGGGCAAAAAAAAGTGATTTTAATAAAATAGACAAATTTATCTTCCAGAACAAAAAACAATGCAGATTTATCTTCCCAATGGGTTATTCTTCTAAGAGAGGAATGATATACACATATAACATGAAAACAGAAATAAAATAGGACAGAAGTATTCTATTATCGGAGTACAATTCAACAAAGAACAGAGGAAGATACGAAAGTGTAGTGAAAAATTGTAACTTCAAACGGAACACGTTATTTTTTAACGTAATTTGTCAGAAACGGAGCAGAAGTAGTTTTCCATGCTTTTTACTCGAATCAAAGCAGTAAAATAAGCTCACAGTATGAAATATCACATGGGGCAAATCATGACGCCCGTATAAGATATGTAGTTTTCCATTTTTTCCGTGTTTATTTATTTATACATTGGCCAAAATATTTCGTTGAAATATAATAGTAAATATTTTCACATGAGGATTTTTTATTCGTGTAGCTGTGTGTCAAAAAAAAAAAAACTTATTTTTGAAAATAATCAATAATAATCGTGCATCCAGAGGACCCCATAGCACCTACAGCTTTGGAACTTGGTACAAAATTACTTCGAGCCCCGGGGGCTGTGCACCTGGGGTTTTATTTTTTCAAATTCAAATTAGTTTTTTGTAATTAATTTTTTAAGCTCAAATTTCGCGTAAATTCGCTATTATTGCCTACTAAAAGAGTGAAAAAATACTTACACATATTGACATTACATATCCTTTAAAATGGCAGAATTTTCCGCGTTTTACGCAATTTGTTTCAATGCTTTAACTTAAATACGGCGGAGTTATTTGCGTTTGTAGCTCAAACTTTTCTTAATCTTAGCTAACATTAAGGCACTACTTTCTGCGTTAAATCTATCAGTAAAAAACGAAGGAATTGTCCCACAGTTTTCTTTTTGACACCACTGAAAAGAAGAGCTCCAAAGGAAAAAAAGTTACAAGCCGTTAAAATTCAAGTTAGAATAAATGCATCTCCAATAAAATTATTGATATTTAATTTGGCGTAGCCATAGTTACGTCTTTTCGATTTGCATGTTTCTTCTTTCTTATTCACAAACTTAAAGGGTTCGATTTTAATGAAAAATCGTAGACTCAACTCAATTCAAGCCCCGAGCTAAAGAGCAAGATATATTACAAGAGACCAAGAATATGAAAGCGACTTTTCAAGCGTACAAAACTGCAGTTTTGAAATGCTCAAGAGCCCATTAGCCCTTACGGCTCTGCAAGTGCCGTGCTTTTTCATCCAAACTTTCATATATTCATGTTACATATCGTTGGAAAGGTTAGAATTTTCCGCGTTCTACGCAATTTGTTTCAATGCTTAATTTCGTTTTCGTTTTTTCTCGTCTTCGTTGTTTCTTTCTAATTGACGTTTGAATCTTTGCGAATCAAATACGATTGCGAAGCAATCTTCGGTGATTGGTAAGCGTTAGCGTGCAAGAGGCAGAGCACCCTACTCAAAAAAAAAAAAAAAAAAAAAAAAAAAAAACGGCGAAGAATTGCGTGAAATGTATTTTAGATTTAACATCATGTGCAAAATTTGTGTTCCGTTTTAACATTTAAGACCTTTATTTTCGCAACCGTTAGTCCTAGATGTATACTTCCAATTTCAAAAATGTTCAGAATCAGATGCAGAGTTAAGATATTGAAAATTTGAAGTAAAAATAAAAACGGGTCAAAAAATACAAAATTTAACTTTTTATACGGGGCCCAGGTCCCCTAACTTATATTTAGGGAATTAATCCTCACTGAAAAATAGTGCCAATAAAGATAGGGGGAAAACATAGCTGTTAACAAGTGTTTAAAATTATATGTGTGCACAGAGTGTGGTTTTTGAAATTGTTTGAGGTTGTGTAGTGTGTTTTTGCTTATCATGGTATAACATTTGCTTTTATTTTTGAACAGATTGTAGATTAGATAATACACTATACGGTTCTGTCGTCTGTCAAATTGATGAGATTTTTTAAAATTGTAGTTCCACACTGCAGCCGTGGTTTAAATTTTTAATTAATGAATTTGTACCAAAAAAAACAACAACTTCTAGGAGATATTTGTTACAGATAAAACAACTATTAGTATTTACGGGAAAAAAACTAACAAAAAATTTTATGAAGGTCCTTTATTGCATTTTCTTGGAAAATTGTAGATATAAGTGTTTAAACTTAAGTCTTTTTTTTTTTTTTTTTTTGGAAAATAGTGCTTTCTTTTTTTTTTTTTTTTTTTTTTTTTGTATCGCTGTTGTTGAAATTTTCCTTATTTCAATTTAAGTTGAAAAAAAAATACAGAAATACGATTATTGGTTTTTAATTTTTGTTTGTTTTTTGTTTTGTATTACATTTTCAAAACGTCTAATTTCTGAGAGCTAGAGTGTTAGAACTTTTTTTTTTTTCAATGTTTTGAAACAACTCCCGAGATAATTTTGAATTTAATTTGATGAAAACAGCTTAGTTTTGCTGACTCGTACTCGCATCACCTTCAATTCAGCTAGAGGGGTAAAGGCGCTGTCAGAAGGTTTTAATCAACATCTAAGACTCAATGGTTTTAAGGAATGATTTCAAACACGTTTTTTTTCTTTCAATTAGCAGTGAAATACTTATTTTACGTAGATTATTTTTCCACGAATTAAGTTTTTCAAATACTCAATGCATAGCTAAAAGACTACGAGTTAACACAGAGTAGCGGGAAATAAATTACACACTGTAAAAAAATTCCGAAACATAACTGGTTATTTCCGTGGAACGTCTAGGGATTTCACACGTTTTCCCCTATTTCCCCGTAAAAACAAGTATCATCACAAAAAAGTTTCCTGAATCGCTACAAGTTGCACGCGTGCAGACTTTTCACTGTTGTGGAAAATATTTTTAGCAACCAGTTTAAAGATTGAATGAGCGTGTTTATTAAGTATATCGGCCTTAGGTTGCTTACAGCCTGTCCAGATTGACTAAGCTCCCAATGAGAGCGAAAATGTCAATGGATAGCTACGGCTTTGCAAGGCAGGAATTACAGGCAAGAGATATGCTTGGTTCCTTCTTGCATAGCTTTGGCCGTGGTCGCTCTGATTTTTATGGAGCCTTCTTGGTAAATCAGGAAGGTTCTAATTAATTACACTAAACGTACTTAATTTTTCTAGAAGGTTCTAGAGACATGATTGGCTTTAATAGGGCAGATTTCACACGTCTTCATAAAGTTTCAAGGTTAATTTCAGAAAGGTTACTGACTTTTAGCGGAAAGTGTTCCTGATTTTTCCAAGATATGTTACTGGAAGAAATTGGGCACATCAGCTGCCCATTATTTTCCAGGACCGTTTCTGAATCGTTTTTACAGTGCAAACTCAAAGCCATAACCTAAAAATTTACATCAAAGTTTTAAAGAAGTCACAAAGTTTAATTCTACCCAAATTTGTGAATTGTTGAGAAAACTATTAGAAGAAACAACCAAGTTATAAAATATATACAAGTACCTTTACTGTGATTTCTAATAACAGTTTCAATCAAGCGAAAAACAGTTTTGATTAATATTTTACAAAATTGTATATCCGATACCAGTTTATTTTTGTGACTGCTTAAAAAAATTCTTATTTTCTATGGTATCTTGAGGTTGCCAATTACCTAGTTTGCTTTAAAAGTTCTCAAAAATAAACGAATAAAAGAATAAGACAACGAGAAAGTTAAATGCTAAAGAACTTTTTTCGTGTTTTAAGTAAATTCTTGAAATGGATCAGACAATTAGTTCTGTAACGCTTGTATGAAAATAGCATTCTAAGTCATCCACGCGTCGTAGCAAAAATGCCACGAACTTGACTTTTAAGGCGAAGCATTTCTCTTATTTCAGTATGTTAGAAGTGTGTGGATATCAACGAAAAAAAATCAAACTTCTAGAGAAAGTCTTTGTCACTCTAATTTGTCAGAAATGGTAACAAAAGAAATTTCTTACAATAGGTACAAAAGTGTTCAAGTTTCTTTGGTAGGACATTTCTTTACTAAAGTATATGTTGGTGATTTTTCTCTCTGTCTGCCTCAACAACAGACATTTGTTTTCGAATGATAATATATTGCTTTTCTGGAAACTAGCATATAGGATCACATGAGTAAATGTGTATGAATAACAAATGTGATCACGTATAAACATACCTAAAAACATAGTATAAATCTTACAAAACATTATTCAAGAACTTCACTTTTTGTCAAAGTACAAATAATAATCTTAATTATTATTAAAGCATGTAAATGTCAGAAAAAATAAAAATGTATAACGCTTTTATATTATTTTCAGTGGTTTCATCTTAATATATAACAATCTTCTGTGAGGACGTTTGTCACCATAAGGCTTTTAAACGGCTGGACCGATTTTGATCAAATTTTTTTGTGTGTAATTAAGTTGTGGCGAGCATGGTTTCGAAGCGCGATGGATCGAATCGGAAACGTTTTTGTTAATTAATTAATGAATTTAAGCATTGGATGGTTATATCTCCCAAATGATTAATATTTATTTTAACCTATTGTTGAGCGAGAACTGAAATCAATATTTAACCCGTTGCCAAGGGACAATAAGAAAGACAGCTCTGCTTTTTGTAATGAAATTTCCTACTGTGATACTATGTCAGTTGAGAATAGATAAATCGTAGAGAAATAGAAGCCTTTATTTCTTGAAAGCAACGGTTTTAGGTCCCGTGATATATTTTAAAGTAAAGTACTGGAAGGTTCACGCAAAACGTATGTTGTGTCGTCGTAGTCGAACCATGTGACCGGATCGGTGCTTTAGGTTTTCCTAACCAAACGATCAGAAAGTACGGTCCCTAGCAACATTTATTTCTCGGCTCAAATCCATCTGAGTTTTGGCACCAATGTCAATAATACATTAAGAATTATCAAACTAATCAGTACATTATTAAAGGAAAACATGATGGAATTTAAAGACGAAATTTTATTTTCTTGCAGATAAGTTACAACAGGGTAATTGTACACAAAAGATCAGTGCAGTGGAAGATTTTTATCGTTGGTGAAAAGAACAAATTAGGCAATGTGTGAAGTTTTAAACGTTTTCGTTCAAAAGATCGGACCGCTAATCGGTCGTAGTTAGATTCGCTCACTGATCGGCTGGATTACAGTAACGTGGTGGCTTGGCGACTTTGGTTATAAACAGTAGAGTTGCGTGATCACATCTTTACATTTTAAAGCTGTTGTTAATGTAATTTATTGTATTTTTTGTTTATTTGGCGAAATATTTCAAATTGCAAAGAATTGTTTTTCGTTTTTAAAGAGTGTTTAGTCATTTTAATGTTTAGTCATTTTAATTTTAAGAATGTGTTTATTTTACATCGGAAGGGGGGTTTCGCTGATTCAGAGAACTGGTTTTACCTTTATCATTTTTTTAAACGATATCCTTTCGATTGTTTTGTTCTTTTTCATATGGCGGATGTTGCAGCGTAATTTCCCGTTTTTTCTAGATGGGTAGTTAGTTTTTTACACTTCCTATCTGAGGACGCTTTTTATCTTTTGAGTATGGCTGAAGGAGCAAAGTACGGGAGAAAAAAATAGTTATTAAAACAACTGCTCAGTGAGCATTAGATAAATCAAGTTGTAATAAATACTATACGCATTCTGACAACATGCAGCTTAAAACATTTTCTTTTTACTTATTTTTTTCAACAAAACGGTTCAAACACTCGATAGTTTATTGAAATTTAAAATGAAAAGGTATCACGCGTTTATAATCGTTTCAGTTGCTCTTTTTATAAAGATTTTTTTTTCTTTTATTAACTAGGAGCATTATGAGTGGGCAAACGCATTTTGAGTTCCCTTTGGATTGAAAAGCACCTCTTCCACGGGTTTTAAAATAACTTGTACCAAATTGCAGAGCAGTAAGGACTAAGGGGCTCCTGAGCATTGCAAAACTGCAGTTTTGTACGATTGAAAAGTCGCTTTCATATTCGTGGTCTCTAGTAATATATTTTGCTCTTTAGCTTGGAACTTGAGTTGAGTTGAGCCCAATATTTTCCGTTAAAATCGAAACCCTTAAATTTGAATAAGAAAGAAAAAACAAACGAACCTAAATGACATAAATATCGGAACGCAAAATTAAACATCAGTAATTTGAATGGAGATGAGATTTTTAGAGTTTGATTAAAACGGCTTGTAACTTTTTTTTACCTTTGGTGATGGAAGCTTAGTTTTGCCATTGATCGTGTTAGATCTGGAGTAAAAAAAAAGCCGCTCTTTCCAGTAGTGTCAAAAAGAAAACTGTGGGACAATCCTTCACTTTTTACTGATAGATTGAATGAAGAAAGTTGTGCCTAAACTTCAGCAAAGGCTAAAAAATTCGAGCTAAATTGCAAATAACTCCCACCGAAATATATTAGAGCTTCGAAACAAATTGCGTAGAACGTGGAAAATTCCACCCTTTCCAAAGATATATGATATAATTATATGCAAGTAATTTTCACCCCTTTAATAGGTAATGTACTCGAAATTTGAGCATAAAAATTAATTAAAAAAATCGATATTTAAAAAAACCAAAACACCAAATGCAAACCACCGGGACTCGAAGTAATTTTGTACAACTTTACAAGGCTGTAGGTGCTATGGGGTCTCTTGGACGCAGGCCCGCCACAGACTCCCTTTCAGAATTGTCTATGACCTTACTTTTTTTTAACATAAATAGATAAAGAGAAACTATTTTAACCATCTCAATTGAATAAAAACAAAACCCTTTGAACTTTGTGATCACAAAACATAATGGTGTTATAATGAAAATATGTGAAAGAAAACATGCGATTTCTCAGTGGATGTGCGTTAATTAATTGCTTAGGATTCCAGGTCCTTAGTCACAATCTCTAATCTCGTTATAGCTTTCTACAATCGAGGCAACTTAGTTTATTCAACTTTTGGACAAGCGGTTATTGGGAAGTGTAAACTGATTGAAAAGTGAAGGAATCGCTCAGCCTTCACACAAAAGTCAACTTATCAGGCACACCAGGCACATATGCCACTACCATTCTCATCCCGATGATTTGAATCATTTTTCATCATATTTCATACATTACTCAATACTATAGCCTACCTGCTTTAGCAAGGCATTATTGTTATCATGTTCATGTATATTTTTTTATGTATAAAAAATGTAATATCCGGATATTGAATGTTGATAACAAAGTTTGGGGAAGAGGATCTAAATCATGAACGATTTCATGCATTTTACAAACATTGCATAAAAAACTTTGTAGTTTTACACGTAACAAATGCTTAAAAGAATTAATTTGTACATTAATGAGAAAAAAGTTTGTTTATTTAGCCGCAAAATTTTCAAAGCATTATAAGAAACACTTTAAATTCCACGAATGAACTGCTGATATTATTTTGCAAACAGCATCTTATTCCTAAAGTATAAATTACTCATTACCATTTAGATTACATTTTGATATTGGACATTCGGCCCCGGGTGTCACCCATCCGTGGGTTGACACCTAAAGTGGGAGTGCAAGTTTTCGAGAAATATGAAGCTAAAATGCTATCTTAGACTATAAATTTACAAAATGTTCCAGGGAGTAAACCCCTGGACCCCATATTTGTGTTTTTTGTACGTTAGCTCACTTAAAAATTCGTTTGAACACAAATGCAATTGTCTCTAAACATTGCATGAATTTCATGTTTTCATGTCTAAAAACAGTTTTATTTTTTTCTTTTGCGTTTGTAGGAGGTGACACCACAAATTATCGCCTCGGTTTTCACTAATGCTAGGTACGCCACTGTCTTAAAACTCTCGTTTGAACCCCGGTTCAGGTGACCAGTAGAAAATTCGCACAATTGAGAGAGGCAAATAAATGAAAAAAGTCAATTAAAAGCTCCAAAACACAATATAAGTTCTAGTAAGATCAGGCATAAGATTGCTTCTGCAGAAAATAATTTGATAGTAGTAAGGAAAGAGCAAACATAGTAACTATAATAAAGGGAAAGAGAGTGTTAACATACCTAAGAACTATTTATTTCCTTTCAAAGAAATCCATAGATGAGGCAGTGAGAAGGAAAGGGATGTAAGTGGTTAAAGAAAAAAATGTGGAAATAGCCAGTGCACATGGTAGGTGAACCTCTCCTCTGTTTTGGGGCAAAAGATGGTACTAGTAGCCCCGGTAGTTGCTGCTATACAGCATGATATAGAAAAACAGCTTACTTGAAAATGTCCACTTACATCCCTTTGCTTCTCACTGCCTCAACTGAAGTTTGTTTTTATTTTTTGCTGATGAATGTCAAACATATTTTTCAAGTTCATACAAATGTGAAAAGGGAGTTTCCGAAGCAGAATTGTACTGCAAATAGTAGCGAATAATATCTAAGGCTTCTAATGCTTTCAGATGATTTGGAGGAACTTTCGCTTCATCGTCTTCGCTGTCGTCTTCTAAATCTCCATCGCCTTCACCATTAGCCGTTTCTTCAGCGATGACTTCAATCTCTCTTAATTCCGTTGTAGTTAAATTGTTCTGTTGTAATTAAGTTGTTAAATTATCAGTTCCCCCAAATCTATTTCATTTTCGTTAATTTGATCAGAACATTCAAATTTATTAGGGAATAAAAATCCAGCCTTTTTAACGCAATTCCTTACGGTATTATGGTTGATACTTCTCCATGCAGCGCATACCATATTCATAGCGTCAATAATTGAAATTTTTACATCTGCTGCAAATGAACTGCTTGTTTCTAACTCGGTAAGGTATCGACGAATCAAAGTTTTCTTATAATGCACTTTTACGCACCGTATTATACTCAAATCCAATACTACTTTTACATGATCAAAATTGGCAGGGCATGTATCCATAAAGAGGAAAACATTTACTTTTAATTTATCCATTTTCTTACCAAATTCATGAAGAAAGTCTAGAAAATCTTTGCCCTCATCCACGCTACACTATTGTTAAAGTACTCCACACGGAAACCCCTTTATACTTTTAAAAAAGCGAAGGTTTTTTTTTCTTTCTTTTTTTTTTTTTGTTTGCCAATGCTTAAAGGGGAACGTTTTTCTGATCCATTTGTATTACAACATAGCAAAACAGTTACTCTTTCTTTACTGTTTTACCACCATGACATTCTTCCCCTTTAAATGCTAAAATTTTTTTAGGCATCATCTTAAAAAACGGACCACACACAATTTCGTCTTAATTAAAAATGTCTTTAGGTTTGTATCCTTTGATTAAAGAAGATAAGTATTTTTTCCATTGCTCTACAGTTTCCTCATGAACACTTGCACTTTCTCCAGATAAGATAAGAAATTCTAATCCATGGCGAATCTCAAATTTTTCTGCCTAACCATGTGAAGCCGAAAAATTTTTCAAGGTCTCTGAAAGGTGAACAACTATCTGTATTAGTAGCTCAATGTTAACTGCAATCGAACATGTTTTACCTCCATTCATGGCAGGGGAGTGTCACTCAAAATTGAAGTTGAGATTGAAGTTGATTGAATTGAAGTTCAAAATTGAGAAAGTTTTTCCAAAAACAGCAAAGGTGACAGGGAATGTCCGAAATTAGTTTCCATTCCATGTCTAGTTTAGATTATTTATCCCATAAGATTTTTAATCTTAAAATAACCATAATAATTAATTGAAAATCTTCAGTTAATCTCTTTTTTTTTTGCTAGCTAAAAAAAAAATGGCACATAAACGAAATAATCAATTTTAGAGCGATGCATAAGCGAATGATAATTATCACTATTTTCCTATAAAATGACCTGGGACTTTTTAAAAACGTCGTGTAAATGAAAAAGGCGCACAAACAGTCGATGTATAAGTGAGAGTTCACTATTACTAAAACCCATCATACACTGCAATAAATAGTTAACGTAGGACATTATTCCTACCATAGTCATGGATGTTCAGAATGCAAAATCATGCGAAAAGGTCATTACGGTACAGCCCAACTCCGTGTTTCGGCACACAATTCATTAAGCACAGCACTGATTATCTGACGGGTCAAGACATTTGGGGATGAAGTGTTAAACATGAAGCAATCATCCGCAGCTATGCTGTGGTTTAACGTGCCAGGAATTATGCAGTGCTACATATGCTTATTGACAATAGTTTGACGATTGTAACGATATTTGTATTAGTTAAATATTTCATTTTTAACTAGCGGAATCCGCACAGCTTTAGCCGTAGTAGAAAATTAAAAAGTCATTTGGTTCGAAAGTATATTTACAAATAATGTATGATGAATTTCTTGCCAATTTTCTATGTTCATTTGCTCGCCTATGTTACGGTTCCACGTTATGATAATTTAGTAATTTACTCGTAGATGTTATGATAATTTGCTCGATAAAATGTTTTTAAAATTGAAATAGAAAAAGAACAAATACGAATTTTCGAAAAATTGCTTCAAGGTGCTCACCCCTTTACTAAAAACTAATTTTGTGCCAAATTTCATGAAAATCGGAAGAACGATCTAAGTGCTATGTGAGTAAAAGACATCCAGACACACAGATTTTCAGTTTTATTATTAGTAAAGTAAAGATAGGAATCCGCTTCTGTGTTTTATTAATACACTTCCAACTTAAACTTCTAAGAAAGGCCTCAATGCATGATTTACCGTTAGACATATTCAAGTAATACTCAGCTTTGAATTTGAAATAGTTTTAATAGCTTACACCCTGTCAAATTTGATTTAATATTTGTTTGATGTAGAAAGCTTTAAGGGAAAACTGCGATTCAACTAGATTTTTTTTCATCCGTAGAGGAACCTAGCAGTTTTCTTTAAGAGTCGCTTATGATCCACTAATGTTATACTTTAGAAAAACGATCCTTTAGCTCCTTCCAATAAAGGAAATAGTTGTTGAATTAGTTACGGAGGAGTCGTAACTAACTAGAAGGAGAAACATATACAGTAAAACCTGTGAAGTTGACCATCCTTGTTAGTTGACCACATGTTTAAGTTGAATATTAAATTAGTGCACCGCAAGTGGTCAACTTACACAGGTTTCACTGTAATAGGTAAATAAAATTTATTGTTACACTGGTAGTTTAAAATGTTTTTTAATACAGCTTAAAGTCGGCTTGTTGAATTTATAAATCTTTTTCGCAAAAAAAAAAAAAAAAAAAAAAAACTTGTTTTTCACAGGATCACAGGATACTGGCGTTTACCGTTAAAAACCCGGAACGTTACCCAGAAATAATCAGTGACGTTTCGACGTTTCAAGTTTTAAAAATGTTGAAAAACTGTCTCACATTGTGCTGTTAGATCATTTAGATAGTTTAACTATTTGTTATTCAAGATTATCCAAAGATTGCATGTTACTCTAATAATTTACGAATAGAATTTTTGTCAATTTGATTTATATGTTTACAGCGATTAAAGAGCATTAAAGAACCGCAATTTCTGTTATAGCTGCAATGATTTAGATGCTCCTAGGTAGGATTGTTCATCTTATCTTGATACGAATATCTTTGTCCCGTTATATAAAATGCAGTATACTAAATTAAAAATCACTTGATAATGATCTACACCTTCAGTAAACTAATTTACTTCATAAGCAAACTAACAAAACAACTATATTGGGGTGAAGGAATTAGTCCTTATAAAATATCCGTGTTCCTTTACACCTGTTAAAATAATTATTTTTGTTAAAAAAACAGCCATAAGCAACACAACATATGGATTGACGCTTTGCACCAAATGTTACTACATTTGTTGTAGTGTCTAATATCAATATAAAGAAAAGTAATTTCCTAACAGCTATACAGCAGGTGCAAGTGGTTTTTCATTAAAACTAATTAATTTATTAATTCAATTAATTGAAATGTGATAGTTAACAAATAAGAGAAAAATTATTTGCCAAAACCACCTTACCAAAACCATTTGTGTTTCCAATAGAAACCAATTCAGATATAAGGTTAAGTTAGGTTATAAATTCTTTAATAAATCCTCCAAAATAACTTTCTCATAATCTGAAACAATGAATTATATACTTTGTATCTGAATGACGTATTTATTAATCATATGCAAAGCACGTAGAAATATTCTCTAAAATGTTTAACATCAGATGGTAAAGTATGAACGGAAAGCAAATCAATAAAACGGAAATAATCAAAGCAAGTTTGTCGTACTCGATTCCTTTAAGGGCAGAGCAGATGTTTCAAAATTTATATGCCAATATTGAATAGCTAACATTTCTCATACGAAAGTTATGAGCTACGATTGTTAGGAATAATTGAAAAGATGTCTGAAAAATATTTTTCTGCCCAAAGAGTTTGCACAGGGAACAACTTTTCTGACATTCCTTATTGCAGAATCATGAAAGAGAGAAATATTTCTCACTCTGCAAACGTCATACCGAGACCGAAAATTATTTTTAATTAACTAAGACAAGTCGAAACTGCACCGAATTGTATCCGAAAGCGATAAAGCAAGTCCCCACACCGCTATCCCTATCTTTTAATTCCGCGTACCTTTTCTGGGAACAAGCCGAACACATTAGAATGTCATACCGGAAGACGCAGTTGAAACAAAGGTTTGATACGGCAACGGCCTGTTTAATTAGCCTTAGATTAACTGCCTGGAGGGAGAAGTACGATCGGAAAACCGGGTGACACTTAATCGGAAAATTTCTCATTCAGAGAAAGAGCACTATCGATCGGACTTATTGATAAAACTCCCCAACCTCTTCAGAAGTCTGATCGAAAATCTAAATTCAGAAGTTAGTTTCGTTCTTCAATTAGTGGCAGCACATTTTTAAAAGTTGTGGGATGGCTTGTAATTCATGTTTTTGGAAATAATTAAGATTTGACTCAAACTCGAGAGATGATTCGAAAACGAATGATATAAAAACAATTAGATGATTCTTTTTCACGTATACTTTCTTTAATTGTGTTTTGTGCTATAAGAAAAACATAGACGAAAATATTTTTATGAATTTTGAGGTTTATTTATTTTATTTTTTTAGGTATATAATATGACTATTACTTTCGTGTTAAAGGAGTTGCTAAAAACTTGCATTAAGTTTTAAATATTTTAAATTAAGGAAATAATTATTAAAAAAAAACAGTAAATGGTATAAAATTACAGTTTATGTTTTATGCATTTAAAAAGAAGTTTGTTTCATTGAATTCAATCGATTAAAATCAAAACCGTATAACTTTTTTCAACGTATCATTCATTCGCTTGAGAAGAATCAACTTAAATGATCTATCCAAAACAAATAAAGAGAAAAACAGAGTCGTAACGTACATAGTCGGATTTGGTTTGTATTACTAAGCATGTACTACAATTAAATCACAATAAATATTTTTATAATCATTTAAAACTTATTCTATTACCATAAGGAAAGGCGTGCGAATTCACTTACATTTTGGCGGGCTGCCATTTAGGCTGCTATGTATTATGTGAACCATGCTGGAAAATCGGTTAGATTATTAGAATTCAATCTGGAAGATTTCTTTGCTAATAATGCAGCAGAAAGTTGCTCTCTCTCTGTCTGGATCTCTGACGCGCATAGCGCTTAGACCGTTTAGCTGATTTTCATGAAATTTGGCACAAAGTTAGTTTGTAGCATGAGGGTGTGCACCACGAAGATATTTTTCGGAAATTCGATTGTTCTTTTTCAATTCCAATTTTAAGAACATTTTCCCCAGCAAAATTATCATAAGATGGACGAGTAAATTACCAAGTTATCATTATGTGGAACCGCAACATGAGCAAGCCAATTGGCGAGAAATTTATTATACATTATTTGTAAATATACAGGCGATCCAAAAGATCTTTTAGTTTTCTACTACGGGCAAAGCTGTGCGGGTGCCACTAGTATATAATGAAAGCAGAGAGAAAATAAAATGAGCATTTGGAAACTTTAAGTCACCAATTAGTAGCTTAATATTTTGAAAAGTAAAGTTATGACTACACGATTTGCATTAATGCTAACTAAAAAAAAAGAATACAGCTCCTTTCTTGACATATGACGGACGCAACCAGTACTGTGGTTGGTTAGCAAGGTGATCACAAAGTATGAGCCTAAAGAAGCTACATAAAAAGAGAGATTTTTTTTCTTCTTTTTTTTGGGGGGGGGGGATTGTAGGAAGGAGGACTTTAGCTTGGGCGAGATGATCATTGTAACTAATTTCTTTTTATGTATGCATTTCTTCCTTTCTTTCTTTTTTATTTTTGCCTAAGAAAAGCATTGACTACAATTTTACTCATTGTAATCCGCTAAATTTAATTTTTGCAACTACTTTTTCCAGCCATAGGCCACGAAATGATTTTAAAATAATCAAAATGTATATGTAAGTAATTTACTGAAGGTTTTCATACACATAGAGCGTGTTTGTTTTTAACAGAAAAGTTATGCAAAATATTCCTCTAACATTTTATATCTATGCCGCAAAATCTCTATAATCTTAAAACCTTTTTAAAGCCAAATGCATTTTTTTCTTCTTGTATCTGTAAAATTGTTTCTGAAAGTTTTCCCGCGGTAATATTTTTCAACGTTTATCGACATTTAAAAATGTCAAAGTTGAAACGAGATTGATTGAATTTTCTGAAACTCAAATTAGATTTCAAAGTTAGTGCATTGCATCACTTAAAGTAAAGTGTCAACTTTAACATTAAATTTATTTTTAATTACAATTTCTAAAAAATAGACGGTAAATTATTCTGTATATTATTAAACATATTCACTTCCTTTACAAGAATATCTCTTTGACTAATGCGTGTTTAATTTTTGTTTTCTTTTTGATTAAATACTGAATTTATTTAAGTAAACTTTATTCACTAAGAGAATTCTGAAAGGTAAAAAAAAAGTGAGAAGATTTATTTCTTTCAGGAGGATTTTTCTTCTAAGTATGAACACAGAAAATATAATACTTGTAGATAATAGAAAAAATAAGTGAGAAAAAAAAAACAACTAGATATTTCTCTATGCAATATTTTTCAGTGTACATTTTTTCTTTCTTTCTAATGGGGCTGTGTTAAAGGATATAAAGTTCGCAGACCTAGTGCGATCCTCTTAAACATAATCTATTTTTTAATGTGTCACCTTATCGACGGATGATATGAACAAGATAATTTCAACGCCCAGTTTCCTCGCCAGATGGAGGCACATATACTATTTTCGAAGAGAAACTGCATTAGGAATATAGTATTGTCTAAAAAATTCGGAGATAAACTTAAAAGATATTTTATAAAAATAGCAAATTTATAAAACAAGAAGAGGATTCTAACTAACCAAAAAAAAAACATAAAATACGTTTTTCTGCGTTCATGTAGAAAAAAAATTAATAATGCAATCAACGTTATTAAAGTTCACATTCGCGAAAACTCTTCCACACTCTTCTGCTTCAGAATGACAATAATTCTCTTTTGCAATGTAGAAAAAATTAAACTTTTAATTATTAATGCGAAAAAATATGGTAAAAAAGGTACATTTTTACACAGTTACCGTCGATCATAAAATCTTGTTCTCTAGTTATGCTCGTGCTGTCAGTTATTAGAAGAGAGTAGGTTTACTTCATAAGCATAAAAGCTCAAGACAACAGAAATGTTTGTCAATGATTGCAATCAAGCAGGACTTTTCAAACATACAGAAGTGAAATATTTTGAACTTACAAAAAATCAATTTTGATTCACGGGATAGTTTTTTTCCCCTCTAATTAAACTTAGAGAAAAAAATACAAAAAGCCTTGCTTAACAGCTTAATTAATTTAAAAGCCACCTTCTGTCTACTGTACTTCAAAACTAATCACTAAATGTATAATTTTATTAACTGAGCAAATGCGAAAGAAAAAATAAAACTTTTATCGTAGCTCGTTTTCCCCAAAATACGAAAATTAGGTAATAAGTGGATCTGAAAGACAATTTCTTTTAAAAAAGTAAAACCACTGTTCTCGATTTGATAATATTTGCGCAATATATTAGCGTCAAGTAATGGTAATTTGTTTAAAGGTAATACAGATATAATATGAAATAAAGCAAAATCTTGCTTTGTGAAGTAAATTTTTTCCTTAAAAGTACTAAGGAAATAAGGATTTTTTTTTTTCGGAATACCTATTAATACAGTTGGTACTTTCGTAATTGAATTTAACGATATTTTTAAACGAGCAAATGTACGCTTTTTTTTTTTTAATTTCGCAAAGAAGTGCAACACACACGATAGACGAGTAAAGATGTAAAAACATGTGTACAGATGTGATGCAACTTAGCTGGAACTTAAAAAAGAAATTTTTTTCAAGAATTTAATGATGTCTTCTTGCCATCTTCCACGAATAGTTGTGCAAAAGAACATTTCAACATTTTTCAAGTTAAAATTTTGAAATAAAACTAACTAATAAAGCCAATTTTCGTATCTCTTTCAGAAAGCGAGCTAAAATTCTTAGAACAATTGATTTTTAAGATATACTAATAATCAGCAACTTAAACAAAAATAGGGCATAAATGAATTAACAGCAATTTCTAAAAGCATCCTTTTTATAAATAATTTCACGTTATACGTTTATTACAGAATTTAGAGTTTCCGCGCGTCCAAACAAGTCTAAAATACTTAGAGCCATATAGTTCTTAAGCTCAGTTCACTATTATATTCCTGCGGGGAGGGGATAATTACAATCTTTCTTACTAACCTATATTTTGCAGACATTCTTACACACCTAAGCAACTCACCAGCTAAACATGTGTGCAAAATATGCATTTTGATACAAAAGCTTCTCTACTCCAGAAGAAACTTGCTTTTCACCGAATTTCAGTTATTTCCCGGATAAATGTAGATATTCCTTTCACCTATCTTCTAACAGAGATTGTGTTGGGTTCTTACCCGCCAAAATGTTGGTAAAGTTGAGTCAAAATATCCGTGTACAAAATACTGTAAACAAAGCCTGGAATATACTCAAACAGCACGATCAGGGGCGTGCACAAAAATTTTGGGGTTCGTCAAAAACGACTTTTACGCCCCCACCCATTCGTATTATTTATCCCTACGTCCCTACATATATTTTAACCTTTATTTTAAAAATCTCCCTTCAGTCTTGGGCCCGGACCAACAGGTGTCCCCACCTCCCCTTTGCATTCGCCTGAAAACGACACAGCGTATTGTACTGCGTTTACTGCAATCTAAATTGGGAACTTGGTCAGATTTTTTTTTTTTTTTTTTGAGCAAACATGACTGCTAATTGTTTTCACTTGACCATCCTTGATGTTTGGTTCCATTTTCAACCCCGCCGTGTTCTGCAGGCACGACTCCTCCCGGTGGTCGCTTCTCCTGGTCGGTGGCGTC
Source organism: Uloborus diversus (assembly GCF_026930045.1). Lineage (NCBI taxonomy): Eukaryota > Metazoa > Arthropoda > Arachnida > Araneae > Uloboridae > Uloborus > Uloborus diversus. The sequence goes on from NC_072737.1 coordinate 47,913,000, forward strand.
CTTGTCCTACACACACTTACGCTCATATACATATACACACACACACACATACCTACGAGCAAACACACAGGTCTACGCACACACACTGGCCTACACATACACAACTGCACACACGTAGGCGCCCAAGAGGAGGGGCAGGCTTGGAGGAACGGGAGCCGTTTCTAGAAACAAGTGAGTAGGGTAGTAACCAATGAGTAGGGTACTGTCGCAACTCGTAAGTTGCGAAAAACATAATTTGAACTAAAAATTTCAGAATTCAAATTAATTATCTTTAATTTTCACTGAATCTCTTTTTATTCTTTTTTTAGTGTTACCTTTTAACCCTGTTCACATGAGACTTGCGTGCCTCGCATATCCCCGCTCGAGTAAGTGTAAAATAACAAAATAATGAAATACGAACAAATTGAAAAGAATTGAACAAGTTATGCAAGAACTTGAAAAAGTAGAAATGCAAAACCGACAAATTTAACCACAACTACATTTACTCAGTAAAAATTAACTGGGGGGGCACTGCTTCGTCGACGGAGAGCGGGAGCAGTGGTTGTACTTAAAATTTAAAAGATAGGTTTCTGAAGAGATCGGCAGCACACGAGTTAACATTGAAAGATTAATTGTTTATTAAAAAGTCTAAAAAGACAATACTCCTGCCAACTTGTGCAAACAACCAACTCCCCCCCCCCCCCCCTCTGCTCTGACCTGCAAATAAAATAAAACAGATTACTCACCCAGTTTCAAAAAGATGATTCCGTCATTCCAACTCGGTCCAAATTCTTTCCGGTCGATACGGTAACCAAACCTCGCATCCACTTAATACCTCACTCAATCGGGTTTCAGTACTACGTAACATCAGAGTTGAATGGATAACCATTGCCAATAAGTAGTTGTATGGGCGAAAAAATTATCGATTCTGCCGAAAAGATTACGAAATAGATTCAAGTAGTAAAATATCAATTCAACCGGAGAGTTGTTCGGATTTCTAAATTAGCGATGAATTTATAGACCTGTTTATTAAAAAGCGCATCATTTTTGCATATTTTAAAAAATCTACTAAGTTGACCAATGATGATGTTAATAAAAATATTTCTATGCAAATTGCTAAACCAGTGAGACATATTTTTAGTCTGAAAATTAAAGTGTTCTTTTTTATCATATAAATCTGTCAAAAGTTGAAAATTTTGAATCTTAAAAGAAATACCCAAACAATTAGCAGAATTTGTTACCTCACTGACTTTATTCAATTGAAGTGTTTGTGGATATACGACTTTAAATTATTCCTCCATAATTTTATTAAATACAAGAATATTATCGATATATCTGAATATATCTTATTCTTTTATTATATTTGACCGTGTAATTGAATTCATAGAAGAAAAGGTATAAGTTCGCAGCAGTGCTGGAGTAATTGGTACCCATACCGATTCCGTGTATTTGGTTGAAAGTAACACTATTGAAGGTGACAAAATTATTCGAAGTACAAAAATGGCAAAGACTGTCGAAAGAATTTCTATCTATCCCTAGCTCCTCACCAATATAAAAAGAATCATAGATTTTCAGAAGAGTTGCATACAGGTCTTCCAAAGGAATATTACAAAACAAGTTCTCAAAATCGAACGTTTATACAGATGTGGGTGTGGAAGTGGAATTTATTTTATCTTTAATTTCATACCTATTGTCTATGCACCAGAAATAGCTCGAGTGCATGTATTTATTCTTCAGAAAACTGTTGGTTTGCTTTAAGAAAATATTGAAGTTTGATGTTAAAACATTTACCAAAGCTGTTTGTGGCTGAACAAATAAATCTAAACTTCACTGAGGATTTATGGAACTTGGGAGTCATGAAAATGAATGGCGAAGACTAATAATTAGAAATGGAAAAATTATGAGCAAACTTCGATTTGCAGATTTTTTTTAAAGCAATAAACTGTTTCAAGACAATCTCGGTGTTAAGGTTGGATTTGCTCTAGTAAAAGGATGAAGTAAGCTCTTGTATACGTGTACTAATATAAAACTGTTTTCATATGATACCGTAGTTATTTGCTGCTTTGTCAATAGGTACTATTATGTATTATTCTTTCAGTTTATTTATATATTCTAATTCATGTTTATGCAGTTTTTGATACAAGTTCTCTTTACTATTCAGCTTTGCGGTAAGAAAGTTTTTAAATCTAAGATTATTTTGGACCTCCATTCTTGGAAGGCTTCAAAAAGGTATAAAATGTTTATATGCTGTGTTTTTAATGAAGTTATCACGGTTTTCGTTTAACATTTTAACGACTAAACCTGTAAATGGCATTTATCCTGAAATTTGTTGCGAAATTCATGAGATTTTTAATGTTTGTATTGTTAAGGTTTAAATTACCTGTGATTATATTTTTGTGATAAGGATCAATAACTTAACGTAATTATTGCCAGTACACATACAAGGAGTATTTTCAGGTGTATTTGAAAAAGCTACCTCACGGTAGTTTAAAATCTTTTTGCAAAACGGTTTTGGGTATTTGAATGCTGCAATAATAATCTTATTTTGTACAGGAAAAAGATTGTTAAGTTTATTTAAAATTCTACTGAATGGGATATTCTTGAAACTTTTCTGTTGGAAAAGAATAGTTAAATAGATGTTTTCTTTCAAAGGCAATTTATATTTAATACGATAATTGATTAAGTCAAGAATTAAGTCTTTGCATTGTTCATTAAGAAATTTCAATTTCAAGCAACTTCCTTTCATTTTTTTAAAGTGGCGATTTTTAATTTAAATATACTGTTTTTAACTTGACTGGCATTGAAAGATTCAATGAATGCATTTTCAGCTTCTTTACACCATTGTACGAGATTGATATTATTAATGAAAAAAAAAGTTTACTGTTTTTATGAGAGCCTCTTTGCCCTCTGAGTATAAAAGTTTTGCAGTTGAAATTTCAGAAAGGTTTAAAAACATCGCCAATATCACTGAAGTTTAAAAAATTAAGATTCGTGTTTAAACCATAAAGATATAGAGTTTTATGCTTAAAGATAGTTTTTTTCAGCCTTGAGACGCTCATTTGGTTCATCCAAATGCGCAAGCATATCGATTTTTACGTTGTCAAAGGAATGCATTCTGAAATGCCTAATTTCAAACGATGGATGAAGAGCTTTATTAACTTGAGAACGATGTAAGTTTTTTTGAAGATGTAGTTCCTTGGACGTTTGCCCTATAAAACATTGCATACAAGTTAGTCATGTAATTTTGTATATGACATTATTTTGCTTGCAGAAAGGAATTTGGCCATCCGGCGAAACATCTACAAAATTTCCGCTAACCAAACAAACACCCCCCCCCAAAAAAAAAAAAACAATTACATGCGTGCCAGGAGTGGTTTTTCAGCTTGTTCGAGTTTTTGCAGTGCGTTTTGCGTATCATGGCACAACGCTTGCTTGCATTTATTTTAGGATATCAATGATTATATATATATATATATATATATATATATATATATATATATATATATATATATATATATATATATATATATATATATATATATATATATATATATATATATATATATATATATATATATATATATATATATATACCACCTTCCGGGAGTGCACAAAGTGTAAAATACTAAAATAACGAAATGACAACAAATTGAAAAAATAATAGTCGTACTAATGTCAAAATTTCTGCGGTAGACATTTTTATTGGATATTATTTCACGAAAGATAAGTTAGGGAACCTAGGGCCCGAATAAAGAGTTAAATTTTGTATTTTTTCACTCATTTTTATTTTTGTTTCAAACTTGAAATATCTTAATTCTGCATCTGATTTTGAGCATTTTTGCAATTGAAAGTATGCATAACAGACCAACGGTTGCGAAAATAGAGGTTTTGCGAGTTAAAACGGAACACCCTATATATTAATCTGAACTTCAAGCTTTTAGGGAAATGAACGTGAATATTAGAAAAGAATGTCCTACATCGCTCTTTACAGATGGGATATTTGATTCTCTATTTTATTAACAATCCTGCTATTTCGAACCTCTTCAATCCCTCCAGCTAATTATATGACCAGAAAGATCTGTTTAATTAAAAGCATGCAGATTAAATGCTTACTGCGGAAAACACAATGGAGGAATGCGTTGACGTTAAATCAGAAAGATCTGCTGCATTGTAAGGAGAAAATCAATTCCTAAGCTATTTTATAATTCGATAAAATTTAGCATATCAGAAATGTCGTAACAAAGCTTTGCTCGGCAAATTTTGAAGCAAATTAAATGATTAAATACTTCCATCGGACGTTTTGAGCAGCGATGCTTGATATTTGACACGAACTGTTCTTGGCCGAGTAAAATCAGTTGATTTATAAATGTTTAAAATTGAGCATTAGTTTCTGCCAAGTATTTTAAATTGATAAATATTTAAAGAAATTATTTGAAGAAAGTGAATTTCTGAGCTGAAAATGTTTGTTAAATTAGGCTTAAGTACGATTGCTCTTTTATACAGTACACTTCTGACTGTCCAACTAACACATCCTGAATATTAAAAGAAAAAGACGAATCGGTAAAGAATAATATATAACGAATGGGTAAAATGGCGTTTCGTACTTTAGGGTCATTCATTAATTACGTAAGGATGATTTTGGCTATTTTTGACCCCCCTCCCATGTAAGGGTAAGTAAGATTTTTCACCATCCCCCCCATCTTACGTAAGATGTCATTTTGTTTTTCAAAATAATAAATAACAAATCTTACATCAATGGAATTATTATTTTTTTTTAAATCTTTTTGCACAAAGAAATATTTACTAAAAGATATCTAGATTGAATGTTTTTTCGACAAATACCTTTTGTTATATGATGCAATGCTGATTAAAAATAAGATATGCCATACACAGCTCGCAGTATTCTTTCTTTAAAAAACAAGTTAAAAACATCTCATTCTAATACGTTTATTACCTTCCCGAAGCAAATGAGATAGGATCCCTGCCAAACCACTTGACCACGCGATTTCTAATATAAAATATCGACTAGGAAAATATTACGTAATTATGGGTCTGACCCTCCCCCCCCCCCCAGTAAGGGTATGTAGAGATTTTTCCAACCCCTCTCCCCCTCGGGACCCTAACATTATTAATGAATCGGCCCTTTTAACAGATCTGTAAAAAACTTTATCGCGATTTTCTACTATTACTACCGTATAACAATAGAAACGTTCCTGGAAACTTATGCTCAGCTAGCGAGCCTTAATTTATTCCAGGAATATTTCTGGAAAGAAACTAGAATGTGTACTTCTAAAAGTCAGTTAACTTTCTAAAATTTACCAGGCTATTTTTTAAGAATTTAGAAACCTTCCTAATAAAAACTAGTCATGTTTCTAGCGTAAATTAGGAATCATATAATATATTATTTCTTGAAAGTGTTTTATTGTTTTATTTTCCTTTGTTTTGGTAAGAACGTTATAACTCCCTTAAAACTGTATCAAACTTCAAAAGTAAGGCATACATTGAAAGATTTTATTTTTTCAACGCTTTGTCAAGAAATTAAAAACACAATGTTTTTCATATACTATTTTTTTTAACATAAAAAACATTGATTTTCAAATGGTAAATCGCAATACATTCTTAAAAATATTTTAAGAAAATAGAGCCATAGGTTTAAATTGATTTTGTTGCTTTATTACGCATCGCTTCAGGGTTTAGCCAACCGAGTTTGTAAGAGTGTATGATAATAACTCAAAAATCATTAAATCGATCCTACTACCATGATGAATTTGCTGTTTTTTAAATTACTAATTTTCCTCAACTATTTCCCAATCCAAATTTGCATTAATATATAATCTTAACTCACTTTGGGCGAGATTCTAAATCAAAGTCATGTTGCTGCATTGAAATCAGAAACAAAATCCTTTATTTTTAGCACGGAAAATTTCTGTACTATAAATATTACTTCTCAAAGATGATTTTGTGGGCATGATACAACTTCCTTAACAGTTCATCAAAATTCAAAAGTAAGAAAATATTTTTTCACCGATCTTATAAAAAAAAAAAAAAAAAAAAAAAAAAAAAAAAAAAAACAAGTCTCAATTTAAATAATAAAAAAAACCACAACAAATTAGTTTTGACTTCCTTTTCACGAGCTCCAGTTTTTCGCATGGGTCAGCTAATCTTCCAATAAACCTTAGAAAGTTTATAGCAGCATTTCTTATTTTTTTTAATGAGTGGAACCCTTTTAAATAGCCACTTTTTACGTAGAATCCCTCTCCTATTCATAAATTGTGCAATTTGAAGCAACATTCTTCAAATGTTTTATTTAGTAAAAGTGAAAATAATTTGAAACAAAGTTTTTAACGTCAAAACGTAATTTCAAAAACAAACAAAAACAACATCTGAAGACAACTTTGGAAACAACGTTTTATAAACCTAAACGCAATTTCAAAGTTCAAAATTTTTGTTTGAGTTATGAAAATTCGTTATTTTAACAACGAAAGTGCGAGAATGAAAGCTTTAACTGATCTCGATTTAACCCTTGGGTTCTGTGGAACAAAAATTAAGAAACGCCGGTTTATAGCTTGGCACCTTAATTATCTACCAGGAAACATCACAACGCAAATGTAGCCGAATCTAAGGCAGAAAAGCAAGCAAGTACCAAACAGTCTATTTGTCTGAAATGCTTGCAAAGCTACAATATCCAAAGACAATTTAGTTCTTGTTTTTAAATTCGTCAATCTAAAAAGGCAGTAACTAAGTAGATGGTAAAACACCTGATAAAACTGAAGTCCAAGCTGGTTAATTATATTTTTTATCATTGTGAGAATTACATACCTTTCGATAACATTTCACAAATATTGACAGGAAACTGGGAGAAGCCGGTGAAATTCTGGAACGTTGGCTGGAAACAATCTGTGACTTTTCCGAATGTTTTGTTACAGTGTTTTGCACATTTCTACTGGTAACATTTTTTCCTCTACTTATATTAATGCCAAAGATTTTCATTCAAATTTTGAAAAATAAGCATGAAGCAATAAATTCCTTTATACCGAATTTTATTTTCCTAGTTTTATCGTGATTCATTTCAAGCTCTGGAAGACGTATACGGTATAAATGAAAGAGAAGGTGTCATAAAACTGTCATGCATTTTTATGTCACCCTCTCACAAAATTTCGGAAAAGGATCGTAAACTTTCAGAAACTTCCAAAGATGAAAGAAAACTTCAAAATGGCGATAAAATGCATAACAGTCAGAAATTTGGAAGTCCAAACGCTGATGAAAAAAAAAACATTTGGGGTTCTAGCACGTTAGTGTTAACTTAAGATATATATTTCATGCATAAATTCTGACACATAAATTGCTTTTTTTTTTCTGATTTTAAATATCAAATTTCCAGCCGTCATTTGTAGACCATGTTTCCCTACTGATTTTGCTTACAATTGCATATATATATACAAAAACATCAGCAAGTTTAGCGTAAAAATGTGTAGTAGAGTTCTCAATAATAAATAAATACATACCACGATATTTTTTGATTTTTTTTTTTTTTTTGATATGAGGTGTTAAGCATTTCTCATTTAATGATTATGTTTTTCTTCCTTTTTTTAATTATTTTTCTAGATACAAGAGTATCTGCATTAACGAAATGGTTCAGTGTTCAGATTATTAAAATTTGCTATGAATCTGATAAGTTGCTCACCTATGTTAAAAAAATTCGTGTATACAAAACAGAAAACATTACAAACTTAAAAACACTTAACATTCTATGTTAAGTGTTTTCTTCTTAAGTTAATTTTGGATTCAAGAAAAGAAAAAAAAATTCAAAAGGTGCAGGTGAGTGTTTTATTACTTGATTCTCCATTTTCTGACAAGTATGACAAAAATATATATTCTTTTAGCTTTAAAACAGCGAATCAAAAGCCAGCAGAAGTAAAAGATGACATGAAATGAAAAAGAGCCACAATAATTCTTGATGCAGAATTCATGCTAAACATGCTGCCGAAAAGAAAATGTATAAAAATTATGTACTAAATTTAAATTTTTTAAACTATAGGAAAATCAAAAAGTCCTAGACATTGATACATTTTAAAAATTCACAGAAAAACAACAAAATGTTCATGCCATCGTTAAAGAGTAATAATAAGTGTTCGCTGTATCGTCACAGTAAGAAAATCAAACGTCGTGTGAAGTATTTAAAATACACCGCCAACTCAATTATTCCATCCGAGGACTGCAGTTTGGTGCTATTTAGCACACATCAGTGCTAAAATGTTAAAAAATGTGAGGTGCTTAATCAATTCATTCAACAGAAAACAATACATTTTATTACTAGAGTTCAATGAGTGCATCGTATGTCGCTCGAACCACATCTGAACCTTAGAGCAGGAATAAGAAAATGGAGGAAGCATATCCAATCATTTGCTTAGCAAAGACCCAAAGTCACGTGATTTAACAACGACGAATGGTTGACTCGTTTTGATTGAAACTAGCGAATTAAACCAGATTTTACACAAAAGCAATTGAAAAAATCAATCTCGTGACTTGGGATCTTTACTTCAGGAATAAAAGTCTTCACTCCCTCAATTTTATCGCTTCTCAATGACCTAAACAGTACTCAAATTCATTCCATGACCGCAAACAATTGCCGTATTGCACTCTAAAAAGGAAATAGCTGTTAAATAAAGTGATTAAACACCATTCATGATTTTCTTACTGTTACGATACGTGATTATTAATACTTACAGCTTTTTTCTTTAATACCTTTCTTTGTTTTTTAAAAATAAAGATTTTCTAAAAGTCCTTGAATCTGAAGTATTATGGCGCAAACTGCATATTCATAAGACATTTTGTTGTTTTTCTATGATTGTTTTAAATGCTTCAAGGACTTTTTGGAAATCCTGTATCTTTATTTCAATAAATACTAGATTTTTTTTCTTTTTTTTCTCCCTCTCTGTCTCTCTGTTATGGATCCGGTTTTTTATCGGAACTTTTTATGATGTGAAGATCTCTTTTTGATACACTAACCATCCCCAATAAAGCTATTTAAAAGGAATCAATAGTATATCAAAATCAGCGGAATAATTTTGCTTCGGCTTAATTATCTTTTACTTAATGATGTTGTGTTTTTTCCCCTTGCAATTTCGAAACTTTTTTTTGGCGGAAGATTTTCTAGTAACTCAGTTCTAAGTTTTGTTTTTCTTTCATTTGAGATCTTATGTTAGGAAAAAATACGTTTGCACTTCTAAAAAATAATTATTAGTTAGAAATTACTAAAAAGTATTTCTTATGAACATAAAATTGACATTGTTTTCAAAATAATAAATTACATTCACAACAGGGGCCTTCAACAATTTATGAAAGGCTTTTAGTGGGGAGAGGGTTAGTGAAAAACGTCATGCCAAGTGACGGGGAAGTGTGAGGCAAAAGGTCACACTGTGTGACACAAGGGGAAGGTCAAGTTTATTGAAAACAAATATGAAATCATTTATAGACAGCCCCAAAGAAAAAAATCGTCAGAAAAACGTTTTATTTCTTTAATTTAAAAAGAAAAGAAAAAATCATTATTTTAATCAATTTAGACCCTATATGGGAAAGTGGGCTCCTTAAGTTCCAAACGAATTTCTTGTTTTCAACTAATATTTTATATCCATTTAAACCAACACATCTTTTAGGTGCTGCCATCTCTTGATGAAATAAGAACTCATTCATAATTTAAACATCAGATTAAATTTTATATAATATCCTCATACAC